>NC_140385.1:2262500-2337500 GCF_054491055.1 Hypomesus nipponensis
CAAAAAACTATAACAGAATAATTAAAAAAAACAAATGTTTTCAAACACAATTTCAGACTGGGAGTGAGATTAGCTTGGTAGTCATGACAACACGTGGTCCAGACAGACGGTTTGAATGTAACTTCCTCCTCTCTGCCACACCTCCTGGAACACCACATCTGAAGACCACTGTCCTGCATCCCTGCCACTTCCTACAGCCACTTCCTACTGCCACTTCCTACTGGCATCCCTGGCTCTATGGTAGTGTGTGTGTGTGTGTGTGTGTGTGTATAAGTGTGTAATCTGTATGTGTGTATGTGTCTCTACCCTGCTGTAAACTCCCTGTCCTGCCCTCCTCCCCCAGGCCCCTCCACCTCTAGCCCAGGAAGGGGAAGGACAGCAGCACGCCGTGCCCCGCCCCCACCACCACCTGGGCCAGCGGCACGCTGGCGTCGGCCGCCGCGCCCTCCGGGTCGGAGCTGAGCCGGACCCGGGCCTCAACGGGTAGCCCCGCCCCCTCGGCGGGAGGCCCCGCCCCCTGGCCCAGGGACAGGGTGACGGGCTGGGAGCCCCAGTTGATGGCGGTGACGTAGCGCTCGCTCTGGTCCCAGGAGCGCAGGAAGGCCAGGGAGGTGGGGGAGGAGTGGAGCAGGAAGTAGTCCCCGTGAAGGAGGGAGCGCTCCTTCCCCCGCAGGTCGCTCAGGGAGCGGAACCAGGAGCGACTCGTCTGACGCTGAGACCTCAGCTCCTAGAGGAAGGGAGGGGGGTGAGTCTGGGTGTGTGTGGGGGGGGGGGGTGGAAGTGTGTGTGTGGAAGTGTGTGTGTGTGGAAGTGTGTGTGTGTGGAAGTGTGGGGGGGTGTGTCTCACCTCAGCAGTCTTGTTAACAGCAGCTCCTTCCACAGGCGTCTCCTCTGAGTCCCACAGCATAGTCTGAAGACAGGACACACACTACTGTCAATACTAGTACACACACACGGGCCTCCTGTTACCTCTGCCCCCTCTTTTTCTCGTAACACCCTCACTCACACACATTCCCTCACACTCACACACTCACTCACTCACCTTCTGCGTCAGTCCTATCTCGTCTCCGTACATGAAGGCAGGCGTTCCCGGCAGCGTGAGCAGCAGAAGGTGGTTAAGTTGGACCGAACCTGGCAACCCTGAACCTGGCAACCCCAGGTGTTTCCCCTGACCTGCCCCCAGGCCCCAGGCCAGACTGGACTGCTTATGGTCGCCCAGCAACGTCTGGATGGACTTGATGGGTTCTTTACACACACACACACAAACACACATAAATATTGTCTCCCCCTCCTCCTCCTCCTCCTCCTCCCCTCTCCCTCCCTCCCTCCCTCCCTCCCTCCCTCCCTCCCTCCCTCCCTCCCTCCCTCCCTCCCTCCCTCCCTCCCTCCCTCCCTCCCTCCCTCCCTCCCTCCCCTCCTCCTCACCTCCAGGGGTGGTCATCATGTCAGAGAGCAGCAGGTCAGCTCCAGAGGAGTTGAGGAGCTGAGACACAGCTGCGGCATCAATGACTCCTGCTCGGCCAATCAGAGCCCTGGAGGAGCAGGAGGAGAGAGAGGGGAGGGGGGTTAGGAGAGAGAGGGGAGGGGAGGTGAGGAGAGAGAGGGGAGGGGGGGGTGAGGAAAGGGAAGGGAGGGGGGGTGAGGAGAGAGAGGGGAGGGGGGGTGAGGAGAGAGAGGGGAGGGGGGGTGAGGAGAGAGGGGAGGGGAGTTAGGAGAGAGGGGAGGGGGGTTAGGAGAGAGAGGGGAGGGGGGGGTGAGGAAAGGGAGGGGAGGGGGTTAGGAGAGAGGGGAGGGGGGTTAGGAGAGAGAGGGGAGGGGGGTTAGGAGAGAGAGGGGAGGGGGGTTAGGAGAGAGAGGGGAGGGGGGGTGAGGAGAGAGGGGAGGGGGGGTGAGGAGAGAGGGGAGGGGGGGTGAGGAGAGAGGGGAGGGGGGTTAAGAGAGAGTATGTGAAAGTGTTTTTCATTTGGTCATTAACTTAGTTGACCACTAGATGGTGATAGTGAGCCAATACTAAACACCTGCAGTTCACCCTCATCACCACTGGGTGTCAGCACCCTGACACTGCAGTCACTGGGCCTAAACTCTCCTCTCTCCTCTCCCCTTCCACACCTCCTCTGACTCTCCTCCTCCCCAATAAACCCATTGAAGCCCTTTATTTGGTCATTTCTCTCTTCACCTCCTTCCTTCCCCTCTCTTTCTTTCCTTTGTTATTTGTTCTTTATCCTCACCAGGTTCTTCAGTTTTATTTATTGTTTCTTGTGTTCCTAACTTCTTTTACAGTCAGATCGATCTTTGACTTGTCCTCACTTGTTTTTGACTTCCTCGGTCCGGTTGCCCTGGACGACGGCCTGGAGGCCCGCCCACTCTGTGCTGGTTACCGTGGCAACGCTGAAATCGGACAACTGGATTCCGTCCACGCCCATTTGCAGCCAGTGCTTTGAAGCGGACTGGAGAGGGAGAGAGTTTAACACACACACACACACAGATACACACACACACACAGGATAACAAAAATAGGTATTTACAACAAGGCACAAATTGTTCCCTAGTTGACAAACAGAATAAAGTTTGGAAGTCCTGTTATTCAAGGTCGGAAAGCTGTATGCATGTGTGTGTGTGTTCTAGGTGTGTGTGTGTGTTACCTTGAGTTTGTTCAGCACGTCAGCCTGGCTGTCTGGTTCAAACCAAACATTGGTACCCAGGTAGTTAGGAGTCAAGTCCAGGACAACAGACAAACCTGCACACACACACACACATCTATCAATACACCCAACAAACATCCATAATACCTGCACACACACACCTGCCATCAATCAGCATAACTCAATCAACCAAGAAGCTCATTTATAAACACAGCAATCAACCAATCAATCAAGCGATGGGTGGATGTCTGATGGGAACAGCTCCTGGCCCAGCTGGTGTCCCTCCTCACCCTTCTTGTGGGCCTTGTCCAGCAGGCTGCGCAGGTCCTGCTCCGAGCCCTGGGAGGGGTCGATGCTGGCCAGGTCCAGGGTCTCCACCTGGTCGGCCTGGACAGTGTGGAGCGGCCCCAGGATCAGCCCCTTCACCTTCATCTGACCCACGCTGTCCAGCCGCTCTGATACACCTGGGGGGAGGGAGGACAGGGGTGAGAGGGAGGGAGGGGTGAGAGGGAGGGAGGGGTGAGAGGGAGGGAGGGAGGGGTGAGAGGGAGGGAGGGGTGAGAGGGAGGGAGGGGTGAGAGGGAGGGAGGGAGGGAGGGAGGGAGGGAGGGGAGGGAGGGAGGGAGGGAGGGGTGAGAGGGAGGGAGGACAGGGGTGAGAGGGAGGGAGGACAGGGGTGAGAGGGAGGGAGGACAGGGGTGAGAGGGAGGGAGGGGTGAGAGGGAGGGAGGGGTGAGAGGGAGGGAGGGGTGAGAGGGAGGGAGGACAGGGGTGAGAGGGAGGGAGGGGTGAGAGGGAGGGAGGACAGGGGTGAGAGGGAGGGAGGACAGGGGTGAGAGGGAGGGAGGACAGGGGTGAGAGGGAGGGAGGGGTGAGAGGGAGGGAGGACAGGGGTGAGAGGGAGGGAGGGGGGGAGGACAGGGGTGAGAGGGAGGGAGGGGTGAGAGGGAGGGAGGACAGGGGTGAGAGGGAGGGAGGGGTGAGAGGGAGGGAGGGGTGAGAGGGAGGGAGGACAGGGGTGAGAGGGAGGGAGGACAGGGGTGAGAGGGAGGGAGGACAGGGGTGAGAGGGAGGGAGGGGTGAGAGGGAGGGAGGGGTGAGAGGGAGGGAGGGGTGAGAGGGAGGGAGGACAGGGGTGAGAGGGAGGGAGGACAGGGGTGAGAGGGAGGGAGGACAGGGGTGAGAGGGAGGGAGGGATGAGAGGGAGGGAGGACAGGGGTGAGAGGGAGGGAGGGGTGAGAGGGAGGGAGGACAGGGGTGAGAGGGAGGGAGGGGGGAGGGAGGGAGGACAGGGGTGAGAGGGAGGGAGGACAGGGGTGAGAGGGAGGGAGGGGTGAGAGGGAGGGAGGGGTGAGAGGGAGGGAGGACAGGGGTGAGAGGGAGGGAGGACAGGGGTGAGAGGGAGGGAGGACAGGGGTGAGAGGGAGGGAGGGGTGAGAGGGAGGGAGGGGTGAGAGGGAGGGGAATGAGAGGGGAGAAGAGGGGAACAGGGAGAGCTAAAAAAAAAAGGGAGAGAGGACGAGAGAAGGAGACATGGAGCTAAAGAAAGGAGGAGAAAGAAGGTGACCTAAAACATGTAAAAAAGAGAAAGAGGCAGGAAAGAAGGGAAGGGAAGAGAAGTGAGAGTCAGGATGGGTCTTAGAAAGGGCAGCGTGTGAGAGAGGTGGACAGACAGAGAGAAGGTGAGAGAGGAGAAGAGAGGGGGAAACAGACGAGAGCCGTTTCAGAGGTGAGATGTTGACTCTGGACAAGTCTGTGTGAAGACTGCGAGGGAGGGAGGGAGGGAGGGAGGGAGGGAGGGAGGGAGGGAGGGAGGGAGGGAGGGAGGGAGGGAGGGAGGGAGGGAGGGAGGGAGGGAGGGAGGGAGGGAGGGAGGGAGGGAGGGAGGGAGGGAGGGAGGGAGAACTGGCTGTACCAAACCTTCAAGGATCAAAGAGGATCACGGACTTTGAAAAGCACAAGAAAGGGACTTTAAACACAGGTGACACCCCGCCCCCCCCCCCCCCCCCAACACACACACAGATAACAGACACACACACAAAGCTAACACACACTATTATTGGACCATTACCAGGAAGGAAGGAAGTACAGAAAGGCGCCCAAAAGGAGAGCACTCAGTTGGCTGTTAGCCAATAAGGGAAATGAAAATGACACAAAGGGGAAGTGGCTACGTGACCTTCAGCCATTAGCCTTTAGCCTAGGGTTAGCCTTTAGCCCAGTCAGCATAGACAAGGTCAAGGAGCTAGCTAGCGTTACACCTTTAGCCTAGTCAGCATAGACAAGGTGAGAGAGCTAGCTAGCGTTAGACCTTTAGCCTAGTCAGCATAGACAAGGTCAAAGAGCTAGCTAGCGTTAGACCTTTAGCCTAGTCAGCATAGACAAGGTGAGAGAGCTAGCTAGCATTAGTGGTTAGCCCTCTGTCTAGTCAGCAGACAGTCACAAGACAGTCAGCTTGTAATGACTGACTGTGCTGCAAGCAACACTACCAGCAACCTTACTACTCCCTGCTGACTCATTCCCTTGACCCTAGTGAACACCCCAGTGTCTGTGTGTGTGTGTGTGTGTGTGTGTGTGTGTGTGTGTGTGTGTGTGTGTGTGTGTGTGTGTGTGTGTATGGATCTGTGTGTGTGTGTGTGTGTGTGTACAGTGTGTGTGTACCTTGGAGTCCCTTATCCCCGGTGAAAGCGTCCAGGTCGCTGACCCTGTAGAGGGGCCCCTCGTTCCACCAGTTCATCTCTGGGATGGGCTTACAGCGAGGGGCCTGGACGATGAGCAGGATGGCCCCAGCCAGCATGCCCAGCCAGCCCAGCCAGAACAGCACCAACAGAGCCCAGCGGGTACGCACCCACCTGGAGGGAGGGAGGGAAGGAGGGAGGGAGGGAGGGAGGGAGGGAGGGAGGGAGGGAGGGAGGGAGGGAGGGAGGGAGGGAGGGAGGGAGGGAGGGAGGGAGGGAGGGAGGGAGGGAGAAAAGAGAATGAGAGCAGTAGAGTGGAAGAGTGGGGGGTAGACAGGGAGAGAGGGCGAGAGAAGGGGGGAGGGAGGACAGAGGGGGAAAAAGGGAGGGGAGAGAGGGGAAGGGAGGGTGGAAGGGAAATGTTGGGGAGAGAGAAAGACAGAAGGGTGAAGAGGGAAAGTGAATTAATCAAGGCAAAAAAATAAATGTAAAAGTTTACTTGTAAATTAGGTACATAAAAAACGTCTGGTGATTTTGATTCTTAATAAACTAGATACCAATGATGGCTATAAAACAAAAAATAAGCCTACAAATTAATCCAAGCGAGCCTACAATTTAGTCCTACTTACCCAGGCGTCCCTGCCACTTTCATCAGCTCTTCCTTGGACAGTCCCGTGAATTTAACATCCTCGTCCGGTACCTTTAACTTGACACTCCCGTTCTTCTCGGTCCCCGGTGAATCCCTGGTCATCGGCAGTTTTTCCTGATCCAACTCGTTCAGTTCGACTTCTTTCATGTCGACTTCGGTGTTTTTGCTCATCCTGGATCCGTTAAAATTGTATTATTTTAGAACGCAAAAGTTCAAGATTAGTTTTCATTGCTTATCAAAAAGCTGATATAGTTATTCAAAGTATTTAGACAACCTTCGCTACTTGCCTCAGAGGACAAGGAGTCGTGTGCACTGCTAATAAATTGAATTAGTTAATTTTGAAACGACGGACAGATGTGTAGAATTCGGGGAAATTAACCAAAAAGACACACCAAGCACCTGTTTTTTTCTGAAAAATATCACCGTCGCCACTGACATTAGTTTGCTGAAAGTTACCTACTGTTATTTTAATACATCACTGACACAGCCAACCAAAAACACTGGTACTACTGACATGTTGTGGAGAAATAAAAGTGTTGTGCTAGCTAACAAAAAATACAGATAGCCAGAGCTAACGTTAGCCCTAGCTAGCCAGCTAGCTACAGATCAATCGATCTGTCTGTAACTAGTTGGCAGCGCGTGGATGATAAATATGATGCATCCATCAGTGAGTAATGACGCCAATAATCCTGTTCAAGTTGTAGAATTAGGCTATTATTTTAAACATTAAACTGTTGGAAATTCTGATTAAAAGTACCTCCTGGAAATGTGTTCAGTCCCCAAATTTGTATCGTTGTCAGAAAGGTTATTTTTTTATCCTTAACTTGTGCTGCATTTATGAGCGTTACAGTGGAGACGGGAGGCGGACGCTTTTTATACAGCGGTGTGTCCGCGTTTTTCCGCCCACCATTTAAGGACGTGCCACTAAAACCAGTTGACTAGTCCAGTTTTATTAGAAAATGAACAACTACAGAAAAAAATAATGTGTGTATTCCACCTATTGTGGTCAATTGGATCATTTATATCAAAGAACATCTATATTTTATGTTTTACGTGGTCTTTGTTGCGATGAAACGCACGCAATCCACCTTAATCTTAACTAGGAATGTCACAAGCAAGCAAAATGTCTTATCTCTGGGAACAGGCGAAAGTGACAGTGCAACAGTGCAACAGTGAAAAACTAAATTGAGAAGTCCGTTTTAAAATATTTTACATATTTTCCATATTTATACGGAAATTCCTCTAGGTAAACTTACTGTGGGTTGCTTTAAATAAAAGCTTTGTCTAAATGTATATGTTAAAGACTTTTAGGTGATCAAGAATAACACCATAGGACACTGAAGTAAGACCATAAAATTATGTAAGGATATGTACTGTACGCAAAGTCCGAAACCAAGCCTTACCTTTGGTTCTTAGCATCCTGATAAGATTATCCTTACGTGTCCTAAAGACATAACTGTAGGCTACATATTACTACATCCTGTGTGTGTATCAATAACTATATGTAGCCTAACAATGAACTAATCTCCTTGGAGTAGCATTTAACATCATAAAAAAATGTATGTTTATCAACAGTTTATAAATACAGTGTGGTGACTGTGGTAGAAGCCTAAATATGCTGCAGATCGTTGCTTGCCTCAGACCGCCAAAATAGTATAGCACTTGTGATCTACCGCTGCACTGGTACGTCTCTTCGGATAAAAGCGTCTGCTAGATGAATACAATGTCAATTTGCAATCCTGATGTTATGGTTTTCCAGTCACTTATAGATTCAATATTACATTTGTAATTGATAACTTTCTGGGTCGCAGACATGGAGCCTAAGGCTGTTGCAGAGAGGAATAGAGAGAGGGGAGGAAGGGATAGAGAGAGGGAGGGATTGAATGGTGAGATATGAGAAGTTAAATGGCAGGCTGACAGGAGAGGTCATTCAAATAATCTATATTCTACCTTTGTTCTCCTTCCTTCGCTCCTTCAGGAGGTGAAAGTGTATTTGTGTAATGAGCTGGTTTTGTTATCTGATCAATATAATCTGGTCCTACAGGCATGTCTCCCTTGTCTCTCTCTCTCTTCCTCTCTCTCTCCCTTCAATTCCCCCTCTTTCTCTCTCTCTCTCTCTCTCTCTCTCTCTCTCTCTCTCTCTCTCTCACACACACACACACACACACACACACACACGCAGCTGGGTTCTGTAAGGGGATGGAGGTGCATAACTAGGACTCATTTCCCAGAGCTCAGAAAGAGAATGAAAAAGGAGGGGTGAGGGAGGTGGGGTGAGGGAGGTGGGGTGAGGGGAGTGGGGTGAGGGGAGTGGGGTGAGGGAGGGTGAAGGAGACATTCCTTTGAGTGAGGGAGAGGGAAAGATGCCTCAGAAACATCCCTCCGTTCACAGTTCCTGTGTGATCCTGGTGGGCTGGGTCAGTGAAAGGAAGATGGAGGGAGGAAGGAGAGGAGAGGAAAGAGAGGTGGACAGGAAAAAAGAGCAGGAGGAGAGAGAAACTCCACTGTTATTCTTTGGGCTGACAAGTGTCCCCCTTTTCTCCCTCTGTCCCTCTCTCTGTCCCTCCCCCTCTCTCTGTACCTCCCCCCCTCTCTGTCCCTTCCACTTCCTCTCCTCCCCCCACGTCTCTCTCTAATCCTATCTGTCTGATCCACCCTACATTAGTTTATTTTCTCAGAGACACAGAGAGACCAGCACACACACACAGAGGCATTCCTGCGTAAACACACACACACACACACACAGCAGTGACCCAGGGCAGGGACTTGGTCTTGTGGATCGTGGTTTGATGTGTTTATGATCTCAGACGCCAGCTGACCCTCCCCTTATGTAATACTGGACTCTCCCCTCACCCTCTTCCTCACCCCTACACCCCCCTAAACCCTCCTCCTCACCCCTACACCCCCCTCCTCACCCCTACACCCTCTGCTCACCCTCTTCCTCACCCCTACACCCTCTGCTCACCCTCTTCCTCACCCCTACACCCCCCTACACCCTCCTCCTCACCCCTACACCCTCCTCCTCACCCCTACACCCCCCTACACCCTCTTCCTCACCCCTACACCCCCCTACACCCTCCTCCTCACTCCTACACCCTCCTCCTCACCCCTACACCCCCCTACACCCTCCTCCTCACCCCTACACCCTCTGCTCACCCTCCTCCTCACCCCTACACCCCCCTACACCCTCCTCCTCACCCCTACACCCCCCTACACCCTCCTCCTCACCCCTACACCCTCCTCCTCACCCCTACACCCCCCACCCCTCCCTACTGCTTCTCACCATCCCTCCTCACCCCTTCTCATCCGTCCTCACCAACCCTCATTCTTCTCTCCCCCTTTTCTCTCCCCCCTCCCATCCCCTCCCCCTCCTCTCCCCTTCCTCTCTCCCCCCTTCCTCTCTCCCCCTCCTCTCTCCCCCTTCTCTCTCCCCTCCTCTCTCCCCTCCTCTCTCTCCCTCCTCTCCCCCTCCTCTCTCCCCCTCCTCTCTCCCCTCCTCTCTCCCCTCCTCTCTCTCCCTCCTCTCCCCCTCCTCTCTCCCCTGCCTCTCCCCCTCCTCTCTTCAGAAAACAATGGCAGAATGTTCCGCGTGACAGACCCCTGAATGCTGGCTCCTTTCCTGTGATCTGCTGGGAGAATTACAAACAGCCCAGTTCCCACACACACACACACACACACACACACACATACACACACACGTACACTGACCCCAGAGGCACAGCGGATTACAACTTCAAAAACTCATCTCTGAAGCTCTCAGGATTTACTCTGTCTGTTCTGGTGAGGTAGAGCGTTCATCTCTACGTTTTAGAACTCTCTCTCTCTCTCTCTCTCTCTCTCTCTCTGCTCTGGTCAGGCGGAACGGTCATCCCCTCTATGTTCTAGAGACCCAACATTCTTTACCAGATCCTCGTTCTGGAATGTGTAACCTTCACTTGGATATGAAGTGATCGTCATTCACACACGGCGCAGAAAGAAAACGATCTCCTTCTCTCTTTTATCACCCCTCCCTCCCTCTCTTTCCCTCCCCCTCTCTCCTCTCCACCGCTCTCTTCCCCTGTAAAGAAACACCTGATATTTAGTTTCTCTTCTGGGTTAAACATCACAGTCAGATCAACCGGAGAAAGAGAGACTGTATATACATGTAGTGAGTGAGTATCAGTGTGTTTTACCCTTGTGTCTGGACACTGCAGCTCTCTAGAAGTCTTCTTGGTGACTGGATAATGGAAAGACACAGAGCGCCCTCTAGTGGTGAAGCTGGCCAATAACACTGGCCTGCATCCAAAAACAACACTTTACCTGCACATACCAGCACAAACTGAGCACAAACAATTGAGCCTTTTTAAAGTTAATTTGGAGCATGTTGGGATGCTAAGTGACCAATCAAATATTATTTAGTATCTAAAAAATGATACAACCCAAACAAACACTAACTGCAATATAGCAATAAACAAACAAATAAATGCAATATAGCAATATCTGCTGAACTCTTCAACTTTTCCTTCGATTTTACAGATCAGCCACCATGAAAAAACACAGCTGTGTTACTTTCTGTGTTGGGCTTACCCCATCTAACCCGTATCATTCACAATGGCCGGGTTTCCCAGATTCGTTATGAAGCTCTGAACGCTAAGAGCTTCTTAGGAGCGTTCTAAGAGCGTTCTATAGCGTTCTTAGAAAACAGTTGTAAAAGTTGCTAAGCCAATATTAAGCAAAATATTAATAATAACAATAACATATCAATATGTATATATTTTGACTTTTGAAGGGCAGTTGCTCTGGCCTGAAAAAAACCCCCGCAAAAAGAAAAAGAAAAAAAAGAGCCTGCCTACTAATGATAATAATTAATGTAACTTGATGATGATTTTTCATTTGTTATACATTTCTACACCTTAAAACTCACCTTTTCTGACAACGTCAAAGCAGTTTTTTATCAACACAGAATAAAACAACCGTGACCGTCTCTTAAGTGCAAGAAAATTAAGGCTCAGGTGGTGGTCGCGTGCAGTACCACAAAGTAAACAGAGTAGGGGGCATACCCCCCACCCCCTTATGACTTCCACTCTCGTTGCCCATAGGCTTATCGATCGGAAGTGAATAAGGCTACTTTATGAAATGTTTCGGGTGGCGATTTTTTAAATCTAGGTCTACATACAATTCTGCAGCTGTTTAAATTCACTATTAAGTATTTATTTATTTTCCTCGGAGGGGCACTTTGACTCGAGGAGGGCAAACGGGCAGTTGCCCGGGCAACCTTAGCCATAGCGTGTGCACATCCCTGGTAAGATCAACAGTTAAGTCTTGAGACCCCTCTTTAAGGATCCAAAACTATCACATGAGCACAGAACACTAGGCAGCTCATATTACAGAATGCTGCACATTTTAAGGACTGTCTGCAGTGAATGTGTCTGACCAATCACGGTGGGTGTGGACCGCCTGGTCCAAAAATAAAACAGTTTATCAGCTAAACAGTGTCTGGTAGAAAACACACAACAGTGTGTAAATTCAACAACACGACACTTACTGAGGCGACTGGAGCCAGTCAAACGTTTATCGTGATTAGACAGGAAGTATAAAGGTAAGCTAGCTCCAAGTGTTAAGTTATCTAAGCTAGCAAGCTAACATTAGTATTCTGCCTCTGTACCCAAACTACTCAGAAATCTCTCCACCCCTCACACAAAGCTACATTCTCTCGTGATAAACAAGATCGAGACTGACCTTATTAAGCTATGTAGCTAATGGCTGTACTGGACATGTTTAGCAGCTGTGTTCAGTGTTGGTGTTCAGTGTGTTCTGACAGAGGTCCTCTCCACCCGAGTCCTGTACTGTAACTCCTACTGTGTTGTGGTCATGTGTGTTGTTCTCCAGGACAAGCTGGTCCTGAGTCAGCAGGAAGTCCAGCAGAGAGTCCAGCAGAGAGAGAAGGAGCTGAAGGAGCTCCAACAGGCTGTGGAGTCTTTCAAGGTCAGCATCAGGATCTCCACTACTGGAGCTGTGCTACTGGGAGATACCTGGATAGGACAGGTGGACTCTCTACATTCAGGAAGACTGCTGTCACTGGAGGGACATCTGGAATTATTTCTGTCTCTCTTTCCCTTTCTTTCTCTCTCTGCTCCCTCTTACTCCCTCTCCTCTTTCCTTCTCTCCCCTTTCTCCCCCCCCTCCCTCTCTCCAGCGCTCTGGCCAAGCAGCAGTGGAGGACAGTGAGAGGATCTTCACTGAGCTGATTCGCTCCATTGAGAGAAGGCGCTCTGAGGTGAAGGATCTGATCAGAGCCCAGCAGGGGGCAGCAGTGAGTCAGGCTGAAGGACTGCTGGAGAGACTGGAGCAGGAGATAGCTGAGCTGAGGAGGAGAGACGCTGAGCTGGAGAAGCTCTCACACACAGAGGACAACATCCACTTCCTCCAGGTAACTAGACTACCCTGGCAGCTCAGATCTGAAGCCACACTCACTGTCTGATCATCTATGTAGGATCTCTGCTTAAAGGTGACATGACATGCTGTTTTTGGATGCTTTTATATAGGCCTTAGTTGTCCCCTAATACTGTATCGGAAGTCTTTCTCCCGAAATTCAGCCATGGCGCAGAATTATAGCCACTACAAGTAGTCCCACAATCAGCTTTCCTCAGAACGCGCTGTTTCTGTGTCTGTAGCTTTAAATGCTAATGAGGAGGAGAGGGGCGGCAACATGCACCGATGTTTACAGGATGTATCGCAATGGCTCGTTGCCCCCGTTGCTGTAAAATGCCTAGAATTTAGCCATTCTCATCTGATCACCCTGGTTTGCAGAGGTGCACACTCAGTCATTTCAATGTGGAGAAAGGGGGATATCGCGAGCCATAACACCAACAGCAGTGTACAACACTCGCGTTACAGCGTTTGTATTCACACACACACTTGATGCCATTTATCTTTACGTTAGCAACAGTAACTCAGCTGTTCGCTGCAGAGCTAATGTTACAGCCACATTCTAAGGGTAGCAAGCTAGGTAACCATATACAGTAAAGCAACAAAATGATATAGCGTTAGTTAACTTACTTGTCCAAGGTTTGTAGCTTGACCAAGGAGATTTAGTAATGATCCAGAATTTAATTTCAGCGAGGCCAGCTTTGAGTTGGCTCAAGTTGAGGAAATGTTTGGCGCAGACATACAACACTTTGGGAAGTTGTGTCGGCGCATTTCCAGCGAAAATACAATTAAGATGGGGTTGTGCAGAGGCTCGGATGAAGGAACAAAAAAGGATGTGTGCTTGCATTTGAATATCCAAGCACTGAGCAACTGTTATGCTTCGTTTGTTTGCTCGCCATGATGTCTCTCAAGAAAAAACCGATATCGCACTCGCCCTTGCACGGTGGTAGCTCAGTTCCTCATGGGCGGGCCAGATGATCTGGTCGGGCATAGCAGAAAGAGGGGAGGTAACCTTCCCCCTATCTACGTCACTAGGGGGAGATTTTCAAACAGCGCAATTGAGCCTTCATTTTGTCAAAGGCGGAGAAGAACACGCAGGGCTTGGTTTACACTTATCGAAAATTCTAGCCACTGGGGGACCAAAGGCAGGCTAGGGGAACTCATATTAATGTTAAATAACCTCATAAAATGAAGTTTTCATGTCATGTCACCTTTAACCTGTGTGTCTGTCCATCTGTCATTCTTACATTTACATTTAGCAGACGCTCTTATCCAGAGCGACTTACAGTAAGTACAGGGACATTCCCCCTGAGGCAAGTAGGGTGAAGTGCCTTGCCCAAGGACACAACGTCATGTGGCACAGCCGGGAATCGAACTGGCGACCTTCTGATAACTAGTCCGACTCCCTCACCGTTCAGCCACCTGACTCTGATTCTTCCATCTGTCTCTCTCTCTCTCCCCCCCCCCCCCCCCCCCCCCCCTCTCTCTCTCTCTCTCTCTCTCTCTCTCTCTCTCTCTCTCTCTCTCCCTCTCTCTCTCTGTCTCTCCCTCTCTCCCTCTCTCTCTCTCTCTCTCTCTCTCTCTCTCTCTCTCTCTCTCTCTCTCTCTCTCCCTCCAGAAGTACCAGTCTCTCTCCAGTACCAGTGCATCTTCAGATGTCCCCAGCATCTCTGTTCCTCCTCTTCAGTACTTCAAACACGTGACTGAGGTGGTCTCTGAGCTGAGAGACAAACTAGAGGAGCTGATCCAGAGAGAGTGGTCCAACATCTCCACCACAGGTGAGCTGGTTAAACACAGCAGGTCTGGAGGTACAGCACATTAAGCCTCATGGACAAACATCATGTGATAGGACAGACACCTGTTACATAAGCACATGTTTTGATCAACTTGGTAAGGTAGTGTACGTGTGTGTTGTACCGTCTGTGTGTGTTTGTGTATGTTTGTGTGTGGGGCCAATGGTGAGTGTATAAATATCTGTGTGTGTATATAAATATACAGTATGTGTGTGTGTGTCTCCAGTCTCCCTGGTGGATGTGTTCCTGCCTCCAGAGCCCAAGACCAGAGCAGACCTCTTATCATGTGAGTCTCTGAAGTGTCCAGGTCTCTCTCCACTGACACGTGTTGAATGATGAATCTGATCCAGAACAACAGCAGCTTTAACATGGGGACACATGAATGGACGTGTTATTAACTCTGATCTGGTCTCTGCTCTGCTCCCAGATTCCTGTCAGCTCACTCTGGACCCAAACACAGCACATAGAAACCTCTCTCTGTCTCAGGAGAACAGGAAGGTGACACATGTACAGAAGCAGCAGCCATTTCCTGACCACCCAGAAAGGTTCACCTACTACAGGCAGGTGCTGTGTAGAGAGGCTCTGTCTGGACGCTGTTACTGGGAGGTGGAGATGAGAGGTGACTATGTTGACATAGCAGTCTCATATAAAGACATCATCAGAACAAACTGTTACTCTTTCTTTAGTTACAATAACAAGTCCTGGAGGTTACGCTGCTCTAGTGATGGTTACACGTTCAGACATAACGATGTTGTTACTGCAGTACCAGGCCTTCAGTCCTCCAGAGTAGGAGTGTACCTGGATCACAAGGCAGGTACTCTGTCCTTCTACAGTGTCGTCTCTGACACAGTGACCCTCCTCCACAGAGTCCAGACCACCTTCACCCAGACACTCTACCCTGGGATTAGACTTTATAACCATGGTGACAGTGCAGAGATTATGAAGCTGTGGTAGAGGGTCTTGTAGAGGAGTGATACCTTCATACCATCATACAGAACCCTGTCATTGTTGTAGTTGGTTTATAATCATTGTTCTTTTGTGTGGAAACTGCAAGTGCAGCTCGGATCTAAGACGGATTCGAGAGACCGCAGATAGAGTGCGGCTAGTCTGGTTTGTCATATGTTTTAGATCTATTACTTTTATCATTTGTATTATTGTTTTTGTTGATTTTATGTAAAGCACCTGCAATTCTTGTATGAAATGTGCTATATAAATAAGTCTTACTTACTTACTTGTATAATTACTGCTCTTTCACCTTGATGATTGTATATGATCATTTAGTCTTGGCTTTACTGGACAATAGAAATCACTGTCTACTTCCTGTCCTGCTACTCAGTAAATAGAGTTTTAACTAACAATGTGTTGTAATGTTTGCTTATCTTTTCCCCTCCCTCCCTCCCTCCCTCCCTCCCTCCCTCCCTCCCTCCCTCCCTCCCTCCCTCCCTCCCTCCCTCCCTCCCTCCCTCCCTCCCTCCCTCCCTCCCTCCCTCCCTCCCTCCCTCCCTCCCTCCCTCCCTCCCTCTTCCTCTCAGTGCAGTAACAAAGATTCCTCATGTCATGCATGCTGCAGTGAAGGCAGGGAGCACTTCCCCATGTACATCCATTCCGCCAATGTTAAACCATTTGTCATGTGTTAGGAAAAAAATTGTGAAATCATTCTCGTTAGTGTCTTGACTGAACTTTGTCTCTCTCCCTGTCTCTCTCTCTCTCCCTGTATCTCTCTCCCTCTCTCTCCCGGTTCCTCTCTCTCTCCCTGTCTCTCTCTCCCTGTATCTCTCTCTCCCTGTATCTCTCTTACAATGTATAACAGTCATATGTGCAGTAACACAAGTATTTACCAGTATAGGGCAGTTTTCATACACTATCAGTTATCTCTTCAGTTTCCTGTGATGCATTTCCACACCTCGTACAGCTTATCTGCTTTCATACTTTATATCTCTGGAACCATCTTCCAGCTCATGTTAGAGTCACACATACACATGCACATGCACAAGCACACACAAATACCTCCCCTGGTATTAGGAACATGTTAGCTGTATACGCCCCCACCTTGGCCCCCCTCCTGTCAGGAGTCTCCAAGGCAACCACTGCCGGTGAGTAAATGACTGTTGTAAAATGACAACACTGACTAGTTCTTCATTTGAACATTATTTATTAAAATTCTCAGGAGGCCAGGAGAACAAATTCAAATCCTCATAACTATTTGCCCTCTAAACACACCACCCCTCGTAATCTTACTCTGAACCGAAAACTGAAAATCTTATTCCTATTAAAAACGACATAAAAAAACACTTACAAATATCAGCAAGCTAAAAAAGAAATATTAAACACTCAAATGCTGTTGCCATGACAATTGCGAAAATAAAAAGCAGCAGGGGAAAAAATATCACTTTTTTTTTTTTACACTTTTACAATAAAAACAATCATAACAAAATGAACTGTTATCACATTAAAATGTGTTAATAAGTAAAGCAAAAGTTGTAAAAGCTTGATTCATAAAATGATCATTGTAAAAATGAAGGAATTCAAAACTTTTTTTTAAATGGTGTTGCAAGCAGATCCAGGATCAGCCCAGCTTCCCTCAGTGCTCTCAGTCACCATTGGCAGGGACTCCATGACTGACCTCAGATCAGCGTCTAGACAGCACTCTCCTCCTGCTCCATCCTCTGGGCTGCTCTCTCCTCTCCTGGCCCAGATTCAGCACTGGAATGCAGGGAGACCAGCTCCATGCTCCCCCTCTCTGCAGGCTTCCTGGGGGTCTGGAGAGACACAACAGAGTCAGGAAAAGGGGGAGGAAGGACAAATGTCCCTGGTAAACAAACTACAGTACCTTAAAGTACAGATAGAGGGCAGTGCTGGGCGTCAGCAGAGTCAGCAACACCACCACCACTCTAATGATAAAAGCTGGCAGAGGATTGGCTGGAACAGAAACACAGCGACTCAGGAGATAGATAATCATCAGATCAACTTCCAAGGTAAAGACACATCCTGTACCCTCCATCTCCAGTCTAAAGTGCAGCTACTTGTTTTTAGTGTGGAGATGAGCAGTAACCTAGGTGACTGCTACTGACACATCCTGGGGTTACTCCCAGATCACCACAGGACTCACATGACTGACAGTTAGATCCACACAAGACCAACCACAACTATTATTCCAAAAAATGTAAGCAACCTTAACGACCGACTAAAACGTTGCAGGTTGTGGTTCTGAAAATCTATTCTCACCTACCTGCAACAGTGAGAGAGAGGAGCTCACTCTCAGAGGTGAAGTAATGAGAGAAAATGTAGACTTCATAAACACAGCTGTAGTTCCCTTGGTGGGCGTGGTCTGCAGCAGGAAACAGGAAGTTGGCAGAGTGATTGACAGCTGTGAGGGTGTGTCTCAGGGTTGTGTTGGAGCCAGTGAAGGTGAGTTGGAAGGAGCCTCCTGGGTACTGTGGCTGGATGGAGCAGGTGATGGTGAAGCTGTGGTCCCTGAACACCTGCAGCCCCTGCTGATGGTCCTGGGAGACCCCCAGCATGGAGGAAGACAGGGAGATACCAGGCTGCAACAGGAGATCTGCAAACAAAGGGAACGTGGAAGGGGAAAGCAGAAGAGCAGGTGAGGTACTTCTCTTATTGAGCTGTGATGATAACATCGGCATGGCAACCATGTACAACAGCGTCACATGACACCTGTGGTGGTTCCTGATTACACCAGTAGGGGGCAGTAATCTGTTGAAAAACTTAGAAACATTCTATAAAGGTCTAGTTTCTTAGAATGCACTGACAAAAATAGTGACTTGGTTTGACTACCAAGATCCCCAGGTGAATGTGACAACATTGTGTGTGTTACCTGAGCAGATCATTTCTACCATAGAGGAAGTGTTGCCTCCTTCCCTCACGTGTCCACACTCCCTCAGAGCAGACTCAGTCCCAGCACAGGTAGAGTCAAACTCCCATACAGGACGAACTTCATCACCACGATATTTTCTTGTTGAAACAGCAGATCCACAGTCCAGCTGTCTGCACACTACAGCTGCCTGCTTCATGCTCCAGGTAGACACACTGTACAGTTGTCTCCACTCTTCCTGGTGTTTGATCTCCACTCTGCCAGCACAGCGACTACCTCCATCCACCAACCTCACACCAAAACCTGGAGAGACAGGAGACAGTCAGGTCCTCTGACTCTGCATCTTAACAAAACACTGCTCTCATCTTTCCCATAATCTCTCTGTGAGTGAGAAACTGATGTTGAGAGACAAACTGCTTCTTCCAGTACCTGAGCAGGTGAGTCCAACAGCACTGCCAGGTGAGCAGGTGTTTCTAACTGAGTCTGAGGTGTCACAGTCCAGGAGACGGGACTCCTCGCCTCCACACTGGAACTCTTTATCCCAGAGTGGACCTTTCCCTTCTCCATAGAGCGCCCCCTGGAGGGCTGAAGGAGCCCCACAGCCAAGCTCCCGACAGACCACCTCTGCATCCAGCCTGTCAAAGTCAGCTTCACACACTGAGATCCATGACTGATCAGACCTCACCTCCACTCTGCCAGAGCACCAAGTAGCTCCCTCCACAAGCCTCACAGACTCTGGAGGAAGAGAGAAGGTCAGTAAGGACATGCAGACAGAACACCACCAATACACCTATGTGCTTAATAAACAGGACTGGTTCCATTCATATTCTCTTTTATGCAAGATTAATCTCTTGACAAGACATCATCCTTGAATTCATTAAAACAAGAAAACCCAACATAGCAATAATAGTTATGGACTGTAATCTATGGTAATGTTCCGACAGCTATTGAATGGATTATTGTTGTTCCTGAATACACCTGTAGAGGGCAGTAATCTGTTGAAAACCTTAGAACATTTCTGTAAAGGTCTAGTTTCTTGGAATGTACTGACAGAAATAGTGACTTGGTTTGACTACCAAGATCCCCAGGTGAATGTGACAACATTGTGTGTGTTACCTGAGCAGATCACTTCTACAATAGAGGAAGTGTTGACTCCTTCCATCATGCGTCCACACTCCCTCAGAGCAGACTCAGTCCCAGCACAGGTAGATGCAAACACCCATACAGGACGATCTTCATCACCATCATATTCTCTTATTGAAACAGCAGATCCACAGTCCAGCTGTCTGCACACTACAGCTGCCTGCTTCATGCTCCAGATAGACCCACTGTACAGTTGTCTCCACTCTTCCTGGTGTTTGATCTCCACTCTACCAGCACAGCGACTACCTCCAACCACCAACCTCACATCAGGACCTGGAGAGACAGGAGACAGTCAGGTCCTCTGACTCTGCATCTTAACAAAACACTGCTCTCATCTTTCCCATAATCTCTCTGGGAGTGAGAAACTGATGTTGAGAGACAAACTGCTTCTTCCAGTACCTGAGCAGGTGAGTCCAACAGCACTGCCAGGTGAGCAGGTGTTTCTAGCTGAGTCTGAGGTGTCACAGTCCAGGAGACGGGACTCCTCGCCTCCACACTGGAACTCTTTATCCCAGAGTGGACCTTTCCCTTCTCCATAGAGCGCCCCCTGGAGGGCTGAAGGAGCCCCACAGCCAAGCTCCCGACAGACCACCTCTGCATCCAGCCTGTCAAAGTCAGCTTCACACACTGAGATCCACGACTGATCAGACCTCACCTCCACTCTGCCAGAGCACCAAGTAGCTCCCTCCACAAGCCTCACAGACTCTGGAGGAAGAGAGAAGGTCAGTAAGGACATGCAGACAGAACACCACCAATACACCTATGTGCTTAATAAACAGGACTGGTTCCATTCATATTCTCTTTTATGCAAGATTAATCTCTTGACAAGACATCATCCTTGAATTCATTAAAACAAGAAAACCCAACATAGCAATAATAGTTATGGACTGTAATCTATGGTAATGTTCCGACAGCTATTGAATGGATTATTGTTGTTCCTGAATACACCTGTAGAGGGCAGTAATCTGTTGAAAACCTTAGAACATTTCTGTAAAGGTCTAGTTTCTTGGAATGTACTGACAGAAATAGTGACTTGGTTTGACTACCAAGATCCCCAGGTGAATGTGACAACATTGTGTGTATTACCTGAGCAGATCACTTCTACAATAAAGGAAGTGTTGACTCCTTCAATCATGCTTCCACACTCCCTCAGAGCAGACTCAGTCCCAGCACAGGTAGATGCAAACCACCATACAGGACGATCTTCATCACCATAATAATCTCTTATTGAAACAGCAGATCCACAGTCCAGCTGTCTGCACACTACAGCTGCATACTCCATGCTCCAGGTAGACACACTGTACAGTTGTCTCCACTCTTCCTGGTGTTTGATCTCCACTCTGCCAGCACAGCGACTACCTCCAACCACCAACCTCACACCAGAACCTGGAGAGACAGGAGACAGTCAGGTCCTCTGACTCTGCATCCAAATAAAACACTGCTCTCATCTTTCCCATGATCTCTCTGTGAGTGAGAAACTGATGTTGAGAGACAAACTGCTTCTTCCAGTACCTGAGCAGGTGAGTCCAACAGCACTAACAGGTGAGCAGGTGTTTCTAGCTGAGTCTGAGGTGTCACAGGCCAGGAGACGGGACTCCTCGCCTCCACACTGGAACTCTTTATCCCAGAGTGGACCTTTCCCTTCTCCATAGAGCGCCCCCTGGAGGGCTGAAGGAGCCCCACAGCCAAGCTGCCGACAGACCACCTCTGCATCCAGCCTGTCAAAGTCAGCTTCACACACTGAGACCCACGACTGATCAGACCTCACCTCCACTCTGCCAGAGCACAGACCAGCTCCCTCCACAAGCCTCACAGACTCTGGAGGAAGAGAGAAGGTCAGTAAGGACATGGAGAGAAAAGAAACGCCCCCTAAAGGTATGTGCTTATTCATTTTCTTTTTTATGCAAGATTAATGTTTTGAAAATACATCTTCCTTGAATTTATTAAAACAAGGAAAAACCAACATAGCAATAATAGTTATGGACTGTAATCTATGGTAATGTTTCGACAGCTATTGAATGGATTATTGTTTGGTCCTGATTACACCTGTAGGGGGCAGTAGTCTGTTGAAAAACTTAGAAACATTCTATAAAGGTCTAGTTTCCTAGAATGTACTGACAGAAATAGTGACTTGGTTTGACGACCAAGATCCCCAGGTGAATGTGACAACATTGTGTGTGTTACCTGAGCAGATCACTTCTACAATATAGGAAGTGTTGAATCCTTCCTCCACATGTCCACACTCCCTCAGATCAGACTCAGTCCCAGAACAGTCAGAGTCAAACACCCATACAGGACGATCTTCATCACCATCATAAACTCTTGTTGAAACAGCAGATCCACAGTCCAGCTGTCTGCACACTACAGCTGCTTGCTTCATGCTCCAGGTAAACCCACTGTCCAGCTGTCTCCACTCTTCCTGGTGTTTGATCTCCACTCTGCCAGCACAGCGACTACCTCCAACCACCAACCTCACATCAGAACCTGGAGAGACAGGAGACTGTCAGGTCCTCTGACTCTCTCTACAGTCCTGTCCAGAAACAACCTCTAACCTTTTCACACCAGAAACACAGTTGTTTCCCCAGATTGACACAACAAACACAATTTTATGTACTTTTATATCTCAACAACCAGTAGTGCCTAGTTAGTTTGTCATGGTAGAAGGCTCATGTTCTACCAACCTGGAGGTTCATCAGTGACTACAGCCTGGAGAGCTGAGGAGAGAAAAGATCTTCAAAATGACTTTACCTTCATTCATCCACTCATCTGTCATTCATCCACTCATCTGTCTCTTCCCCTCTCCTCTCATCCCTTCCTCTGTCACCCCTCCCTCTGTCACCCCTCCCCTTCTCCCCCTTCCCCCTCTCCCCCCTCCCTCTCACCCCTCCCTCTCCCCCTTCCCTCTCTCACCCCTTCTTCTCTCACTATTCCCCCTCTCCCCCTTCCCCCTCTCCCCCCTCCCTCTCCCCCCTCCCTCTCACCCCTCCCTCTCACCCCTCCCCCTCTCACCTCCCTCTCTCACCCCTCCCTCTCATCCCTCCCCCTCTCACCTCCCTCTCTCACCCCTCCCTCTCTCCCCCCTCCCTCTCTCCCCCTTCCCTCTCACCCCTCCCCCTCTCCCCCCTCCCCCTCACCCCTTCCTCTCTCACCATTCCCTCTCACCTCCCTCTCTCACCCCTTCCTCTCTCACCCCTCCCTCTCTCACCCCTCCCTCTCACCCCTCCCCCTCTCATCTCCCTCTCTCACCCCTTCCTCTCTCACCCCTCCCTCTCACCCCTCCCTCTCTCACCCCTCCCTCTCACCTCTCTCTCTCACCCCTCCCTCTCCCCCTTCCCTCTCTCACCCCTTCTTCTCTCACTATTCCCCCTCTCCCCCTTCCCCCTCTCCCCCTCCCTCTCCCCCCTCCCTCTCCCCCCTCCCTCTCACCCCTCCCCCTCTCACCCCTCCCTCTCACCCCTCCCTCTCTCCCCAGACTTCCCCAGACTGACACAACAAACACAATTTTATGTACTTTTATATCTCAACAACCAGTAATGCCCAGTTAGTTTGTCATGGTAGAAGGCTCATGTTCTACCAACCTGGAGGTTCATCAGTGACTACAGCCTGGAGAGCTGAGGAGAGAAAATATCTTCAAAATGACTTTACCTTCATTCATCCACTCATCTGTCATTCCTCCACTCATCTGTCTCTTCCCCTCTCCTCTCATCCCTTCCTCTGTCACCCCTCCCTCTGTCACCCCTCCCCCTCTCCCCTCTCCCCCCTCCCTCTCCCCCCTCCCCCTCTCCCCTCCCTCTCTCACCCCTGCCTCTCTCACCCCTTCCTCTCTCACTATTCCCCCTCTCCCCCTTCCCCCTCTCCCCCCTCCCTCTCACCCCTCCCCCTCTCCCCCTCCCTCTCCCCCCTCCCTCTCCCCCCTCCCTCTCACCCCTCCCCCTCTCACCCCTCTCACCTCTCCCTCATCCCTCACCCACTCCCCCCTCCCTCTCTCAACCCTCCCTCTACTCCCTCTCTCACCCCTGTATCTCCCACCCCTCCCTCTCAGTCTCTATCTGTATAAACGCAGAAAGACCTAGGACTTGTTGAATTAATTTCGTTGAATGTCTTTAAGTCGAAAATGAAGGAAATTGAGCTGGACTCTCAAAGATGTCAGTGTTTTTAATAGTTTTTTTTTTCCTGGTTACAGAAATGGGTCTATTTAGGATTGTTGCAGTGTGAATTGATTTGCTTTATTTTTTAGTGCTATTTTAATTTTGTCCCTGTGTGTTTGTCTGTAACTGTGGTTCATTGTGCTGCTGCCTGTCTTGGCCAGGTCACCTTTGAAAAATAGATTTTTAATCTCAAAAGGTTATTTCCTGGTTAAATAAAGGTTAAATAAAGGTTAAATAAAAAAAATAAAAAATAAAGCAATAACACTTGACTAATCATTTACCGGTATTTGGCAGTATTTTCAAACGATAGTAGCTAATACAAATATGTAGTAATATAGGACAGTAATATCTACACTAACAAGGTTTGTATGTTATAGATCAGTTATAAAAGACAGGTCTAAAGCAGTATAGGACAGTCATTAAAACAGTATTACATGTGTTTACTGTATCCTACAGTGTTCAGATACAACAGAGCCCTACCTGTGCTCCAGAACATGACCACCAGCATCAGGACAGGGAGCATCTCTCTCTCAGACTGGGTCTCCACTGGGCTGTAGAAGACTTCTGACTGGGGAGTGGACTGAGGGCTGAGGACACAAACTGCTGCTTCACTCCTATCAGTTATGTCTCTTCAGTTTCCTGTGATGCATTTCCACATCTTGTTCAGCTTATCTGCTTTCATACTTATCATACTTTATATCTCTGGAACCATCTTCTAGCTCATGTTAGAGTCACACATACACACACAAACACACACGCACACATGCACACACACACACACACACAAATACCTCCCCTGGTATTAAGAACAACCACTGCCGGTGAGTAAATGACATGTGAAATGACAACACTGACTAGTTCTTCATTTTAATTTTATTTATTAAAATTGTCACGAGGCCAGGAGAACAAATTCAAATCCAAATAACTATTTGCCCTCTTAACACACCACCCATCGTAATTTTATTCTTAACCAAAAATCTTATTTCTATGAAAAACTACATAATAAAACACTTTAAAAAAATTAGTATTAAACACTCAACTGCTGTTTTTTTACACTTTTACAATAAAAACAATCATCACAAAATTACCTGTTATCACATAAAAATGTGTTGATAAGTAAAGCAAAAGTTCATATCATAAAATAATAGTAAAAATAAAGGAATTTGAATAGTTTTTGTAAATGGTGTCGCCAGCAGATCCAGGATCAGACCAGCTTCCTCATAACTATTTCCCCTCTTAACACATCACCCCTCGTAATCTTATTCTGAACCAAAAAACGAAAATTGTATTAATATTTCTATTAAAAACAACATCAAAAAACAGAAGGTACAAGAAATGAAGTATTAAACACTCAACCTACGTTTGTAAAAAAAGCTTTATTCATAAAATCATTGTAAAATTTAAGGAATTTGAACCTTTTTTTTAAATGGTGTTGCTAGCAGATCCAGGATCAGACTAGCTTCCCTCAGTGCTGTCAGTCACCATTGGCAGGGACTCCATGACTGACCTCAGATCAGCGTCTAGACAGCACTCTCCTCCTGCTCCATCCTCTGGGCTGCTCTCTCCTCTCCTGGCCCAGCTTCAGCACTGGAATGCAGGGAGACCAGCTCCATGCTCCCCCTCTCTGCAGGATTCCTGGGGGTCTGGAGAGACACAACAGAGTCAGGGAAAGGGGGAGGAAGGACAAATGTCCCTGGTGAACAAACTACAGTACCTTAAAGTACAGATAGAGGGCAGTGCTGGTCGTCAGCAGAGTCAGCAACACCAGCACCACCACCACTCTAATGATGAAAGCTGGCAGAGGATTGGCTGGAACAGAAACACAGCGACTCAGGAGATAGATAATCATCAGATCAACTACCAAGGTAAAGACACATCCTGTACCCTCCATCTCCAGTCTAAAGTGCAGCTACTTGTTTTTAGTGTGGAGATGAACAGTAACCTAAGTGACTGCTACTGACACATCCTGGGGTTACCCCCAGATCACCACAGGACTCACTTGACTGACAGTTAGATCCACTCCAGACCAACCACAACTATTATCCCAAAAAGTGTGACCAACCCTTATGACAGACTAAAACGTTGCAGGTTGTGGTTCTGAAAATCTATTCTCACTTACCTGCAACAGTGAGAGAGAGGAGCTCACTCTCACAGGTGAAGTTATGAGAGAAAACGTAGACTTCATAAACACAGCTGTAGATCCCTTGGTGGGCGTGGTCTGCAGCAGGAAACATGAAGTTGGCAGAGTGATTGACAGCTGTGAGGGTGTGTCTCAGGGTTGTGTTGGAGCCAGTGAAGGTGAGGTGGAAGGAGCCTCCTGGGTACTGTGGCTGGATGGAGCAGGTGATGGTGAAGCTGTGGTCCCTGAACACCTGCAGCCCCTGCTGCTGGTCCTGGGAGACCCCCAGCATGGAGGAAGACAGGGAGATACCAGGCTGCAACAGGAGATCTGCAAACAAAGGGAACGTGGAAAGGGAAAGCAGAAGAGCAGGTGAGGTACTTCTCTTATTGAGCTGTGATGATAACATCGGCATGGCAACCATGTACAACAGCGTCACATGACACCTGCGGTGGTTCCTGATTACACCTGTCTGTTGAAAACCTTAGAAACATTCTATGAAGGTATAGTTTCTTGGAATGTACTGACAGAAATGGTGACTTGGTTTGACTAGCAAGATCCCCAGGTGAATGTGACAACATTGTGTGTGTTACCTGAGCAGATCACTTCTACAATATAGGAAGTGTTGACTCCTCCCCTCACGTGTCCACACTCCCCCAGAGCAGACTCAGTCCCAGAACAGTCAGATTCATAGTGTTTCTAGCTGAGTCTGAGGTGTCACAGTCCAGGAGACGGGACTCCTCGCCTCCACACTGGAACTCTTTATCCCAGAGTGGACCTTTCCCTTCTCCATAGAGCGCCCCCTGGAGGGCTGAAGGAGCAACAGCTATTTATTTGACCCAAACACGGTAATATAGGGAAAGGGGCTGGATGGACCCAGAGCAAAGAAAGTAAAAGTATGTGACACCCCTATTTTATCTGCCTTCCACCACAAAACTAAGCTAAACTGATACGCCAGCCGGCGCACTTACCAATGTTGTGTGTATAAATTTCTGTGTGTGTATATAAATATACAGTATGTGTATGTGTGTGTGTGTCTCCAGTCTCCACAGTGGATGTGTTCCTGCCTCCAGAGCCCAAGACCAGAGCAGACCTCTTATCATGTGAGTCTCTGAAGTGTCCAGGTCTCTCTCCACTGACACGTGTTGAATGATGAATCTGATCCAGAACAACAGCAGCTTTAACATGGGGACACATGAATGGACGTGTTATTAACTCTGATCTGGTCTCTGCTCTGCTCCCAGATTCCTGTCAGCTCACTCTGGACCCAAACACAGCACATAGAAACCTCTCTCTGTCTCAGGAGAACAGGAAGGTGACACATGTACAGAAGCAGCAGCCATATCCTGACCACCCAGAAAGGTTCACCTACTACAGGCAGGTGCTGTGTAGAGAGGCTCTGTCTGGACGCTGTTACTGGGAGGTGGAGATGAGAGGTGACTATGTTCACATAGCAGTCTCATATAAAGACATCAGCAGAACAGATGTTAACTCTTACTTTGGTAACAATAACGAGTCCTGGAGGTTACGCTGCTCTAGTGGTGGTTACACGTTCATACATAACGATGTTAAGACTGTAGTACCAGGCCCTCAGTCCACCAGAGTAGGAGTGTACCTGGATCACAAGGCAGGTACTCTGTCCTTCTACAGTGTCGTCTCTGACACAGTGACCCTCCTCCACAGAGTCCAGACCACCTTCACCCAGACACTCTACCCTGGGTTTTACATGTTTTACCATGGTGACAGTGCAGAGATTATGAAGCTGTGGTAGAGGGTCTTGTAGAGCAGTGATACCTTCATACCATCATACAGAACCCTGTCATTGTTTTAGTTGGTTTATAAACATTGATCTTTTGTTGTTTAATTCCTGCTCTTTCACCTTGATGATTGTATATGATCATTTAGTCTTGGCTCCACTGGACAATATAAATCACTGTCTACTTCCTGTCCTGCTACTCAGTAAATAGAGTTTTAACAAACGATGTGTTGTAATGTTTGGGTACATGTGCTACCCGCTATTGACATGGAAGTGTTTATAACTGCTGTTGTTTAAGTGATCAGTTCATAGTTGTCTCTCTGCTACTTTGAACTCCTGCTGCTGGTTATAATGGACCTGAACAGCTGAATAAAGACATGTGAAGCTGAAAGACGTCTCTCATTATTTACACTGTAGAAGAAGGATTTGTTTTTCTGACACATCAAGTGTTTAGTCTTTCTCTCTCCCCTCTCCCTTTGTCCCTCTCTCAATCTCTCCCTTTCTCTCTCTCATTCTTTTTGCATATCTTTTCCTCTCTCTCCCCCCTCTCTCTCTCTCTCCCCCCTTTCTCTCTCTCTCCGTCCATCTCTTCATATCTCCCTCTTTCTCTCTCAATGCAGTAACAGAGATTCCCCACAAAAGGGCAGTGCCATCACAAAACTCAAATTGCAGCTTTTTTCACTCTGGGAACCAGACTGAGAACCAGCAGATTGTGGACATGAAACATGTCAAAGTTCTCCTGTATGGGCCTGTACAGGGACCCCTGGAAGTGGTCACATGACAGCAACTCCTCCGTTATATTATATAAATATTGGAAGATCAACAAACCTAATAATATAAACGGGCACTAATTCTGTTTTCGTCAGAGTTTAGTTCCTTCGGCAGATGGACGGACTAGCCCTGTAATGTTAAACTTCCCTTTTTCTGCTACAGTTGTACATCATTGTTTTTTTTTTTAAGTGTTAGAAACAATCTTGGCTGAGACGTTCTAGAACTGCAATGTGATGAAACACAAAGGACATGAAGCGGCTTTTGTGATGTCATAACTGTTTCTTTGTGAGGTAATAATTGTTCTTAAATGGTCCTTTGTGATGTCGTACATTTTCCATGTTCTTGTTGGTGTCTCACGTCCTGGTGCAGCAGCAGGTGGTGAGAATGAGTCTGACCAGAGAGAACTCAGGTGTGGACCTAGAGGATCCTGCTGTGATGGAGGCCATCTTACAACGGGTGAGACTTGTTGATTCATGTTGATCTTCACTTTAAAGAGGAGAGTACATATTCTTAGTCCAGACTCGCTCTCCTCCTCAGGTCCAGGTGAAGCTGAGAGAGAAGGGGCTGACTGAAGACTTCCAGCTGAGGTGGAGAAAGCAGCCAGATGGAAAGGTCTTCCACAAGGAGGAAGAAGAAAGTTCTCAGTGGAAAAGGAAGAAAAGGAACAGGAAACCAGCTCTGACTAAGAGGGAATTCTGTATAATTGTATTGAAATTATTTAGCAGACTCTTTTAGCCAAAAGACAAAACGATGCATGTTGGTCATCATGTTCCTTTCATTTTGAGTAGACACAACTATGTTAAATGTTTTATTAATTATGTGAATTATTCTGCACTGGTAATGTTCCTATTCAAAACAATACTTTCAAATCCCACACAAAGTTCTCAGTAAACCAACATCTTAATACTGAATATCTGTGATTTCTTTTTTTCATTAAAATCAAAGACACATTTCACACTGCAGCACAAACAAAATCAGATCCAACCAACGTTAGTTATTGAGTGAAGAAGCAACTTTTACTTAAACTTCAAGATGGCGGCACTCTGGTAGCTGAGACTAGGAAACGAGGGGTCCTGGTAGCTGAGACTAGGAGACGAGGGGTCCTGGTAGCTGAGACTAGGAAACGAGGGGTCCTGGTAGCTGAGACTAGGAAACGAGGGGTCCTGGTAGCTGAGACTAGGAAACGAGGGGTCCTGGTAGCTGAGACTAGGAGACGAGGGGTCCTGGTAGCTGAGACTAGGAAACGAGGGGTCCTGGTAGCTGAGACTAGGAAACGAGGGGTCCTGGTAGCTGAGACTAGGAGACGAGGGGTCCTGGTAGCTGAGACTAGGAGTCGAGCAGTCCTGGTAGCTGAGGCGCTGGAAGGGTTAAATGATAGAGGAGACCAGAAAGGGGAGGGCCTTAGGCTGATGATTGACAGCAGCACCTGCCCTCCCCCTTTCCTCACATGTCAACTTCCTGTTGGTCGAGGTAGGTCACAGCTTGTGGGTACAGTCCAGTGGTCCCACCATCATGTTGTAGATCATCACACATTGGTGAAGCGGAGGAAGTGAACTTAACGGAGACTGTTCTGTTGTTTCTCTACTTCAGTGTGTCCTTAACTCGGGTCATGTGGGTTTGGTAGTGTGTAGTTTGTAACGAGCGATTGGTTGGACTTTGGTCGTTTTTTTCCCACAGGCAACTGATAAGAGTTCACAGTGCTGTTGTTAGATGCTGCAGGTTGTACTGAGACTAGACGCAGCAAGAGAGTGTGGGGAGGGACAGCTTTTACTTATTTCCTAAAGTCTGGGGCCTCACAAGATAGAGCGCGTACCACGTAAGCCAAACGCAAGGACCCAGGTTCGATTCCGCCCTGGGCCGTTGTCCTGCGTGTCTGTCCTCTCTCTCTCTCTCTCTCTCTCTCTCTCTCTCTCCCTCCCTCCCTGCTTTCCTGTCTCTACCCAACTGTCACTAACCATGTATAAACAGCTGAAGATGTTGTTGTGTTTTTATATATTTAATTTAAACATTTAATGTATTCCACCATCCTTTCAGTTGACAATATTGTGTATGTTTAAAGAGGAGAGTACATATTCTTAGTCCAGACTCGCTCTCCTCCTCAGGTCCAGGTGAAGCTGAGAGAGAAGGGGCTGACTGAAGACTTCCAGCTGAGGTGGAGAAAGCAGCCAGATGGAAAGGTCTTCCACAAGGAGGAAGAAGAGAGTTCTCAGTGGAAAAGGAAGAAAAGGAACAGGAAACCAGCTCTGACTAAGAGGGAATTCTGTATAATTGTATTGAAATTATTTAGCAGACTCTTTTAGCCAAAAGACAAAACGATGCATGTTGGTCATCATGTTCCTTTCATTTTGAGTAGACACAACTATGTTAAATGTTTTATTAATTATGTGAATTATTCTGCACTGGTAATGTTCCTATTCAAAACAATACTTTCAAATCCCACACAAAGTTCTCAGTAAACCAACATCTTAATACTGAATATCTGTGATTTCTTTTTTTCATTAAAATCAAAGACACATTTCACACTGCAGCACAAACAAAATCAGATCCAACCAACGTTAGTTATTGAGTGAAGAAGCAACTTTTACTTAAACTTCAAGATGGCGGCACTCTGGTAGCTGAGACTAGGAAACGAGGGGTCCTGGTAGCTGAGACTAGGAGACGAGGGGTCCTGGTAGCTGAGACTAGGAAACGAGGGGTCCTGGTAGCTGAGACTAGGAAACGAGGGGTCCTGGTAGCTGAGACTAGGAAACGAGGGGTCCTGGTAGCTGAGACTAGGAGACGAGGGGTCCTGGTAGCTGAGACTAGGAAACGAGGGGTCCTGGTAGCTGAGACTAGGAAACGAGGGGTCCTGGTAGCTGAGACTAGGAGACGAGGGGTCCTGGTAGCTGAGACTAGGAGTCGAGCAGTCCTGGTAGCTGAGGCGCTGGAAGGGTTAAATGATAGAGGAGACCAGAAAGGGGAGGGCCTTAGGCTGATGATTGACAGCAGCACCTGCCCTCCCCCTTTCCTCACATGTCAACTTCCTGTTGGTCGAGGTAGGTCACAGCTTGTGGGTACAGTCCAGTGGTCCCACCATCATGTTGTAGATCATCACACATTGGTGAAGCGGAGGAAGTGAACTTAACGGAGACTGTTCTGTTGTTTCTCTACTTCAGTGTGTCCTTAACTCGGGTCATGTGGGTTTGGTAGTGTGTAGTTTGTAACGAGCGATTGGTTGGACTTTGGTCGTTTTTTTCCCACAGGCAACTGATAAGAGTTCACAGTGCTGTTGTTAGATGCTGCAGGTTGTACTGAGACTAGACGCAGCAAGAGAGTGTGGGGAGGGACAGCTTTTACTTATTTCCTAAAGTCTGGGGCCTCACAAGATAGAGCGCGTACCACGTAAGCCAAACGCAAGGACCCAGGTTCGATTCCGCCCTGGGCCGTTGTCCTGCGTGTCTGTCCTCTCTCTCTCTCTCTCTCTCTCTCTCTCTCTCTCCCTCCCTCCCTGCTTTCCTGTCTCTACCCAACTGTCACTAACCATGTATAAACAGCTGAAGATGTTGTTGTGTTTTTATATATTTAATTTAAACATTTAATGTATTCCACCATCCTTTCAGTTGACAATATTGTGTATGTTTAAAGAGGAGAGTACATATTCTTAGTCCAGACTCGCTCTCCTCCTCAGGTCCAGGTGAAGCTGAGAGAGAAGGGGCTGACTGAAGACTTCCAGCTGAGGTGGAGAAAGCAGCCAGATGGAAAGGTCTTCCACAAGGAGGAAGAAGAGAGTTCTCAGTGGAAAAGGAAGAAAAGGAACAGGAAACCAGCTCTGACTAAGAGGGAATTCTGTATAATTGTATTGAAATTATTTAGCAGACTCTTTTAGCCAAAAGACAAAACGATGCATGTTGGTCATCATGTTCCTTTCATTTTGAGTAGACACAACTATGTTAAATGTTTTATTAATTATGTGAATTATTCTGCACTGGTAATGTTCCTATTCAAAACAATACTTTCAAATCCCACACAAAGTTCTCAGTAAACCAACATCTTAATACTGAATATCTGTGATTTCTTTTTTTCATTAAAATCAAAGACACATTTCACACTGCAGCACAAACAAAATCAGATCCAACCAACGTTAGTTATTGAGTGAAGAAGCAACTTTTACTTAAACTTCAAGATGGCGGCACTCTGGTAGCTGAGACTAGGAAACGAGGGGTCCTGGTAGCTGAGACTAGGAGACGAGGGGTCCTGGTAGCTGAGACTAGGAAACGAGGGGTCCTGGTAGCTGAGACTAGGAAACGAGGGGTCCTGGTAGCTGAGACTAGGAAACGAGGGGTCCTGGTAGCTGAGACTAGGAGACGAGGGGTCCTGGTAGCTGAGACTAGGAAACGAGGGGTCCTGGTAGCTGAGACTAGGAAACGAGGGGTCCTGGTAGCTGAGACTAGGAGACGAGGGGTCCTGGTAGCTGAGACTAGGAGTCGAGCAGTCCTGGTAGCTGAGGCGCTGGAAGGGTTAAATGATAGAGGAGACCAGAAAGGGGAGGGCCTTAGGCTGATGATTGACAGCAGCACCTGCCCTCCCCCTTTCCTCACATGTCAACTTCCTGTTGGTCGAGGTAGGTCACAGCTTGTGGGTACAGTCCAGTGGTCCCACCATCATGTTTTAGATCATCACACATTGGTGAAGCGGAGGAAGTGAACTTAACGGAGACTGTTCTGTTGTTTCTCTACTTCAGTGTGTCCTTAACTCGGGTCATGTGGGTTTGGTAGTGTGTAGTTTGTAACGAGCGATTGGTTGGACTTTGGTCGTTTTTTTCCCACAGGCAACTGATAAGAGTTCACAGTGCTGTTGTTAGATGCTGCAGGTTGTACTGAGACTAGACGCAGCAAGAGAGTGTGGGGAGGGACAGCTTTTACTTATTTCCTAAAGTCTGGGGCCTCACAAGATAGAGCGCGTACCACGTAAGCCAAACGCAAGGACCCAGGTTCGATTCCGCCCTGGGCCGTTGTCCTGCGTGTCTGTCCTCTCTCTCTCTCTCTCTCTCTCTCTCTCTCTCCCTCCCTCCCTGCTTTCCTGTCTCTACCCAACTGTCACTAACCATGTATAAACAGCTGAAGATGTTGTTGTGTTTTTATATATTTAATTTAAACATTTAATGTATTCCACCATCCTTTCAGTTGACAATATTGTGTATGTTTAAAGAGGAGAGTACATATTCTTAGTCCAGACTCGCTCTCCTCCTCAGGTCCAGGTGAAGCTGAGAGAGAAGGGGCTGACTGAAGACTTCCAGCTGAGGTGGAGAAAGCAGCCAGATGGAAAGGTCTTCCACAAGGAGGAAGAAGAGAGTTCTCAGTGGAAAAGGAAGAAAAGGAACAGGAAACCAGCTCTGACTAAGAGGGAATTCTGTATAATTGTATTGAAATTATTTAGCAGACTCTTTTAGCCAAAAGACAAAACGATGCATGTTGGTCATCATGTTCCTTTCATTTTGAGTAGACACAACTATGTTAAATGTTTTATTAATTATGTGAATTATTCTGCACTGGTAATGTTCCTATTCAAAACAATACTTTCAAATCCCACACAAAGTTCTCAGTAAACCAACATCTTAATACTGAATATCTGTGATTTCTTTTTTTCATTAAAATCAAAGACACATTTCACACTGCAGCACAAACAAAATCAGATCCAACCAACGTTAGTTATTGAGTGAAGAAGCAACTTTTACTTAAACTTCAAGATGGCGGCACTCTGGTAGCTGAGACTAGGAAACGAGGGGTCCTGGTAGCTGAGACTAGGAGACGAGGGGTCCTGGTAGCTGAGACTAGGAAACGAGGGGTCCTGGTAGCTGAGACTAGGAAACGAGGGGTCCTGGTAGCTGAGACTAGGAAACGAGGGGTCCTGGTAGCTGAGACTAGGAGACGAGGGGTCCTGGTAGCTGAGACTAGGAAACGAGGGGTCCTGGTAGCTGAGACTAGGAAACGAGGGGTCCTGGTAGCTGAGACTAGGAGACGAGGGGTCCTGGTAGCTGAGACTAGGAGTCGAGCAGTCCTGGTAGCTGAGGCGCTGGAAGGGTTAAATGATAGAGGAGACCAGAAAGGGGAGGGCCTTAGGCTGATGATTGACAGCAGCACCTGCCCTCCCCCTTTCCTCACATGTCAACTTCCTGTTGGTCGAGGTAGGTCACAGCTTGTGGGTACAGTCCAGTGGTCCCACCATCATGTTGTAGATCATCACACATTGGTGAAGCGGAGGAAGTGAACTTAACGGAGACTGTTCTGTTGTTTCTCTACTTCAGTGTGTCCTTAACTCGGGTCATGTGGGTTTGGTAGTGTGTAGTTTGTAACGAGCGATTGGTTGGACTTTGGTCGTTTTTTTCCCACAGGCAACTGATAAGAGTTCACAGTGCTGTTGTTAGATGCTGCAGGTTGTACTGAGACTAGACGCAGCAAGAGAGTGTGGGGAGGGACAGCTTTTACTTATTTCCTAAAGTCTGGGGCCTCACAAGATAGAGCGCGTACCACGTAAGCCAAACGCAAGGACCCAGGTTCGATTCCGCCCTGGGCCGTTGTCCTGCGTGTCTGTCCTCTCTCTCTCTCTCTCTCTCTCTCTCTCTCTCTCCCTCCCTCCCTGCTTTCCTGTCTCTACCCAACTGTCACTAACCATGTATAAACAGCTGAAGATGTTGTTGTGTTTTTATATATTTAATTTAAACATTTAATGTATTCCACCATCCTTTCAGTTGACAATATTGTGTATGTTTAAAAGGACCATGTTCCAAAGGAACAGCCTTAAAGTTCAGTTTGGATCAAAATAACTTGCCTGACTTTTATTTTACTTTTCACTCTTAATTTCCTTTCTCCATTCGTGACAGATAGACCTGTATCATTCTCCTCCAGTCATGGCTTCCACCGTCCACTTCCTGTCTGAAGAGCAATTCCTCTGCTCCCTGTGCACGGAGGTCTTCACCGAGCCCGTCTCCATCCCCTGTGGCCACAGCTTCTGCCTGGCCTGCATCACAGAGCACTGGCTGAGCCTCCACACCTGCAGCTGCCCCAGGTGCAACACCGTGTTCCCTGGTCACCCGGACCCCCGGCAGAACCCCTTTGCCCGGGAGATGTCGGAGCAGATCCGGGCGAGGAGACGGAACGGAGGAGGCGTGGCCGTCCTCGGACCGGGGGACGTGGCGTGTGACGTCTGCACCGGGACGAAGCTCCGGGCCTTGAAGTCCTGCCTGGTGTGTCTGACCTCCTACTGTGAGACTCACCTGGAGCCTCACCAGAGAGTGGCCGGTCTGAAGATCCACCAGCTGGTCGACCCTGTGGAGAACCTGGAGGACAGGATGTGTAGGAAGCACCAGAGGCTCCTGGAGATGTTCTGCAGGAGCGACCAGACGTGTATGTGTGTTCTGTGTGCGGAGACCGACCACCGGGGGCACCGCACCGTCCCGGCAGAGCGAGAGAGCACAGAGAAGAAGGTGAGATGTTTACGGTGAACTTACTTTCAGCCCGGAGCCACGTGGACTGTACAGCAGGAGGTCAAGGGTCAAAGGCGCGGAGCTCTAAGAGGATTTTGGTTGTTCGACGTTCTTCTCCCTCTCGTTCTTCGTTTATCCTTTCTTTTTCCCTGTCATTTTCCTCCTCCACCTCTTCCTCGCCTCTTTTCTTATCATGTACTCCGACAGCCAGTGATTTAGTTGTGCTTCTGATTCCAAGGCTCAGATGGAGAGGGCTGAGGTGGAGGTGCTGCAGATGATCCAGACCAGAGTGAAGAAGGTGGAGGAGATCCAACACTCGGTGGAGCTCAGCAGAGTGAGTTCACCATATGTCTGGTTTTATTCGAGATCCCGAAGCTACGGGACGAACTCCGCAGTGCTGTCGCACACTGCCGTCTCTCACTCTACGTCTCCCCCATCAGACGAACTCAAGGAAAGCGATGGAGGAGAGCGCGGAGCTCTTCGGCGCTCTGATGACCGCCGTGGAGAGAAGCCTGGCGGAGCTCAACCAGGAGATGGTGGAGAAGCAGGAGGCAGCGGAGAGGAGAGCCCAAGACCTCGTCAGGGATCTGGAGCGGGAGATCTCTGAGCTTCAGAGGAGGAGATCTGAGCTGGAGCAGCTCTCACACACCGAGGACCACTTCCTCCTCCTGCAGGTCAGTACTCCCCCTCCACCTCCCCCTCCACATCAGTGCCCCCACCCCTTCATCACCACCTCCTCCTGCAGGTGCAGTGTGCGACTCCTTCAGACCGCACCATGTCTTGAAAGACACATCTTTAGCTGCTGTGTTTCTCTGTCTCCCCTGTCAGAGGTTCCCGTCCCTCACCCGCCCCCCTCCCACCAAGGACTGGTCTGACACCAGCGTCCACTCCCACCAGTGTGTGGGGACGCTGAGCTCCAAAGTGTCCCAGTTAGAGGGGATGTTAAAGGCAGCCCAGACCAAACTGGCCAGAAAAGGTCAGAATCGTCTCACAGGATCAAATCGCTAATCATAATGACAGTTGTTCGAGGCTCAGTTTGAAGTTGTGTTTTGGTTTTGGTTCTTTAACAGAGCACGAGATAGTCCAGCGGTATGCAGGTATGATGTTCACAGCTGACAATAACTTCACATCTCCTATTCTGTTCATCCTTTATATACTTTGAATGACTATTTTTGTAGTTTTTTATCTTTGGCTTATTATTATCAATTTTCAATCTTTGTAATTGTATCGTCATTTGTATTGTTTTGCTGTAACTCAAAGCAGCTGACAATCACAATCTCCTATTCTCCTTTATATAATTTGTATCACTATTGTTGTTTTTTTTTTAATTATTGGCTTATAATTTTTTTTATTAAATCTTTATAATTTGATCTCTATCATTTTTATTGTTGTAATCATTCATATAATTTAGTGTCCTTCCTCTCAGCAAGGTTTGTTATGTACATATACACACGTATGTTTGTAATCGTTGTGTGTCATTTTTGATGTTTATAGTTAGTTGTACTTATTTGAACTTCTCTCTCCAGTGGACGTGAGTCTGGACCCTGGCACAGCCAACCCGTGGCTGGTCGTGTCCAGGGACAGGAAGAGGGTCTGGGACGGAGACAGAGAGCAGGAGAACCTTCCGGAAGGCCCCCGGCGCTTCGACACGGCGCCCTGCGTCCTCGCCATGCACGGCTTCACCTCCGGGAGGCGCTACTGGGAGGTTGAGGTCGGCAACAAGACGGCCTGGGATCTGGGCGTGGCCAGAGAGTCCGTCAACAGGAAGGGCGTGGTTACCCTCAGCCCCGAGGATGGCTATTGGACAATCTGCCTGAGGAAGGGGAGTGATTACAGGGCGTGCGATTGGCAGTCGCTCCTCCTGCCAATCAGAGAGAAGCCCTGTGTCGTGGGCGTGCTATTGGACTACGAGGAAGGGGTGGTGTCTTTTTACGATGCAGGAAAGGCTTCGCATATCTATTCTTTCAGTGGCTGCTCCTTCACTGGGAGGGTGTTTCCTCTCTTCAACCCTGACATGAGTGACAGCGGGGACAACAAATCAGCTCTCGTTATTCGTCCCGTCGCCCCCTGCGTCGCAGACAGGGGCAGGACTTTTGACGGCGTCACAATTTGAAACATATTTTTAAATGCGGACGAAAATATTTGCCTTGCGCAATACATCTCTGTTTGGTTAATGAAAAGATAAACAACACACCTATGACACCAAGTCCTTCAGGACCAACAACAGATTCACTTATTAAATGAATCATCAGTAATATTTGTAGTCGATACTTAGTGATTATTCTGAAACATTATGACGTGGAATTGCAAGTGTATCTTGTTTGTAATGTAGTGTCTTAATATATAAATAAACTAACACATACACACTCTAATAACACTAACACTAACACACTCAATATACTACCCTGTTTACAAATTGGGACTTTTATTCAGTTTGACTTTGTCTCTCCTCATATCCCTCCTGTATCCTCTATCCTTACACTCTGTCTCCTTAACCTAGTGACCCAATCAATTTCTCCCCTCCATTTCTCCCCTCAATTTCTCCTCCTTTTCATCCCCTCCCTGTCTCTCTCTCTATTTCTCTTCCTTGTCTTCTGTTCACCTAGTTTGTGTTTAGATTGTCCTTTACTCAGACCCAGGGTCAGCGCTACCTTCCAGAGTTACTACCTCCACCATTCCCAGAGCAGCCTCAGAACTGACCCAGGATCAGTCTCCAGATGTATCCTGGCACGTTCGCTTAGTTGAGGTAATCAGATTAGGACACGGATCAGATTAACATGGGACCAGATGGAGCAGGGAGACACAGGCGCTCTGTCTGAGCCTAGGCAGAGAGAGACACACACTCACACAGGGAAGGATCAAAAGAGATTAAAACTGACAGGACTGCAACATTGCGCTGAGACACACAGAGAAGATAGACCACACAGACCACAGAGAACACAGAGAACACAGAGAACACAGAACAGGGTACAGGCTGTGACTAAATGTAACATGTTCCCAGTCAGTCATCAGTAGTGTCACTGTTCAGCTACAGGACCCTGATGTGAAGGAACCATCATAGTGAGTACACAACTGACCGTCTTAATGGGCTTTTACTCGCACTAGGAATGTGCTTTATGCATATATTATCTTGGGCTAGTTAGCTATGGCTAGTTAGCTGTCGGCTTGTTTGCTTTGCCTAGTTTGCAGCGTTATAGTTTGAAGGAATATTATTACAAGAAAATAATCATTTTTACTTAAATTATCGTGATATGGTTTGTCTGCTTCTTACCTTAAAATTATGAATTTATCATGTGAATCATTATTATTAAAAGTGGACAAGCAGAGGGTGGTATTGAAACAATGTTACGTTTTGTCTCCACACTGAAAGCGACCTGTCAGTCTGGAATAACATTTCAGTCTCTTTCACCATGCCAAACTCCCAGACAAGATGTGTGAAGTCAGACAGTTATGACATCACTTCCGGCGATTACATTACTTCCGGAGCCCTTGAGAGCTAGCTGCTGATTGGTGCATCCAACAAGACAGAGCGATGTCATTGGCTGTGGATGAGACTGCTGGGGATCTCCCAGTCAGGGATGTGGGACTGGTGAGGGGAGGGCTGATGCCAGCGATGACAGGTACGCACCTGTGTGTGTGTGTGTGTGTGTGTGTATAAGTGTGTGTGTATAAGTGTGTGTTTTACTCTCTTCTTTGTGTCTCTTCAGACACAGTTCGAGACACAAAGTCATGGAAGAAGCTGCAGGTTCTGAAGATAAAAGGTACGAAGCAACTTCTTGTTTGGTCCTGGTCCTGGTCTGGTCCTGGTCTGGTCCTGGTTTGGTCCTGGTCTGGTCCTGGTTTGGTCCTGGTTTGGTCCTGGTTTGGTCCTGGTCTGGTCCTGGTTTGGTCCTGGTCCTGGTTTGGTCCTGGTCCTGGTTTGGTCCTGGTCTGGTCCTGGTTTGGTCCTGGTCTGGTCCTGGTTTGGTCCTGGTCCTGGTTTGGTCCTGGTCTGGTCCTGGTTTGGTCCTGGTCTGGTCCTGGTCCTGGTCTGGTCTGGTCCTGGTCTGGTCTGGTCCTGGTCTGGTCCTGGTCTGGTCCTGGTCTGGTCCTGGTCTGGTCCTGGTTTGGTCCTGGTCTGGTCCTGGTCTGGTCCTGGTTTGGTCCTGGTCTGGTCCTGGTTTGGTCCTGGTCTGGTCTGGTCCTGGTCTGGTCCTGGTCCTGGTTTGGTCCTGGTCTGGTCCTGGTTTGGTCCTGGTCTGGTCCTGGTCCTGGTCTGGTCTGGTCCTGGTCTGGTCTGGTCCTGGTCTGGTCCTGGTTTGGTCCTGGTCCTGGTCTGGTCTGGTCTGGTCCTGGTCTGGCCCGGTCCGGCCATAGTTATGAATATTAATAATTCTGTCCGTCTTCCATTGTATAATTACTATCTGTGTGTGTGTGTGTGTATCTGTGTGTTTCTGTATCTGTGTGTGTGTGTGTGTGTATGTGTCAGACCGTCAGAGAGTGTTCCGTGTTCCCCGGGAGCAGCTGGAGGACCAGTGTCTTCACCTGCAGGAGGAGAACACCCTGCTGAGACAACACACACACACACAGGAGCAGAGGCTACGCAGGTACACACACACACACACACACACACACACATAGGGAGTAGAGGCTACGCAGGTACACACACACACACACACACACACACACACATAGGGAGTAGAGGCTACGCAGGTACACACACACACACACACACACACATAGGGAGTAGAGGCTACGCAGGTACACACACACACAGGAGAAGAGGCTACGCAGGTACACACACACACACACACACAGGAGTAGAGGCTACGCAGGTACACACACACACACACACACACAGGAGCAGAGCCTACGCAGGTACACACACACACACACAGGACCAGAGACTACGCAGGTACACAAACACACACACACACACACAGGACCAGAGACTACGCAGGTACACACACACACACACACACACACAGGACCAGAGGCTACGCAGGTACACACACACACTAACTTCTCCTCCCCCCTCCTCCCCCCTCCTCCTCCTCCCCCCTCCTCCTCCCCCCTCCTCCTCCCCCCTCCTCCCCCCTCCTCCCCCAGGATGTCCACCAAGCTGATGCGTGTGCGTCAGGGTCGCCCGGCGGGGCAGAGAGAGGGAGACCTGGAGGAGACCATCCTGGAGCTGGAGGCTCGGGTCGCTACCCTGGAGAGCCAGAAGGGGGCCCTGCAGAACAAGCTCAGCCTGGCCCGGCAGCACATCCTGGACCTGGGGGGACGCACGCACTACAGGCTGCTCGGCTCCGGAAAACCATGTTAGCGTGTGGGCCGATAGCGATGTCAATCAAGTGCACCCTAAACGTTATACTGTATAGTCGCCTGTGTGATATGCTGATGTGTTTGTTTCAAAGCAGCATACAAACAGGGGATTTTAACCTGTGATCTCTAGATCTGCAGTCAGATGCTCTAACCACCAAGCTATACCCAGCCAGCATTAACAATAAAAACACACAGATTTGAGGATCAAGACCATCAAAAGGGATGTTTGTTTCCCACCTCAGGGCGGGGCCTGGATGGTGAGGGTGGAGTCAGGCGTGCGGCCCAGACGGCCCCTCCCCGCTGCGGAGGAGCTGGTCAGGAGGAGGGGCAGCAGAGGAGGGTGTTGGAGCTGGAGCAGCTGGCTCTCTCTCTCAGGGAGAAGGAGAGGGAAGTGGAGGGAACCGTCAGGGAGATGAGGAGGCAACAGGCAGAAGGGCACAGGTGGGCACACACACACACAGAGCACACACACACACAAACACTTAGACACACACACACACACACAGAGCACACACACACACACTTAGACACACACACACAGAGACACACACTGAAACGCACACACACACACACCGTTCCCCCCAGCTTCATCATCATGGTAGCGTGTCAGTGACCCTGCTGGTCTTCCTGCCTCAGACTGACCATCAGGGAAAACGTGGAAGTGATCCGCCTGCAGAAGCAGCTGAGTGAGAGAGGCACAGCCCTGAGACTGACCCAGGAGAAGTTCAACCACCTGCAGGAGGTGAGTGAGAGAGGCACAGCCCTGAGACTGACCCAGGAGAAGTTCAACCACCTGCAGGAGGTGAGTGAGAGAGGCACAGCCCTGAGACTGACCCAGGAGAAGTTCAACCACCTGCAGGAGGTGAGTGAGAGAGGCACAGCCCTGAGACTGACCCAGGAGAAGTTCAACCACCTGCAGGAGGTGAGTGAGAGAGGCACAGCCCTGAGACTGACCCAGGAGAAGTTCAACCACCTGCAGGAGGTGAGTGAGAGAGGCACAGCCCTGAGACTGACCCAGGAGAAGTTCAACCACCTGCAGGAGGTCAGGCCGACATCTGGCTTCACCTCCTTTCACCCATGTCACATAGGTTAACCCTAACCCCTAACCCCTAAACCTGCTTCATGATACTGACTCTCTCTCTTTCTCTCTCTCTCTCTCTCTCTCTCTCTCTCTCTCTCTCTCTCTCTCTCTCTCTCTCTTTCTCTCCCCCTCTCTCTCTCTCTCTCTCTCTCTCTGTATTCCCCCCCCCTCTCTCTCTCTCGCTCTCTCTCTCTCTCTCCAGGCATACGAGGCTCAACTGGAGCAGGTGAGAGACGCCACCAAATAAAAAGATCCCAAGTCCCAAATCAATACATAACTACAACCCCCAGCCATCACGTCATGTATTCGCTCAGCAAGCGGGGAAATTGAACCTCTTAAAACATGCAGTAAACCCCCGAGCTGAAGCCTGTGTGTCCTCCCCAGAGCCAGCAGTCCCTGAAGGAGAGCCAGGCAGCCCTGCTGGAGAGGGTGGAGGAGCTGAGCCTGCAGCAGAAACAGGAGAGGCAGAGGGCGCTCGCACTGGAGGGCCAGCTCAGTGCTGCCACCCTCTCACTGCAAGGCCTGGAGGAGGTACTGCAGGCTGTCTGACCCCCTCCTGACCTACCCGGGCCCAAACGTTTGTGACAGTTGATACTTGATGTGGGCTGCTAGACGGGGTGTCAAACTGTTTTCGGACTCACCGGCTGACCATGTGACCACCGGCTGACCAATGGTGTTGTGACCACCGGCTAACCAATGTGTCGCTGTAATTATCTGACACTTCCGGCGTTTCCGGCGTTAATGTGATCGTATTCCTGTTTTTTTTTACTTCCTGTTTCCTGTGTTCCCGTGTACACACTTCCTGTTTCCTTCCTCCTCCGTAGTTCCAGGAGAGAGTGTCAGATCTGGAGGGAGAGCGACGCCTGCTGAAGGAGAGCTATGACGCGCTGCTGGAGAGGTGGGGAGTCTATACAGACACACTATGACACGCACGCTCTTCTGTCTCTCTCTCTGTCTCTCTTCTGTCTCTCTCTCTGACTCTCTGTCTCTCTCTCTGACTCTGTGTCTCTCTTTTCTCTCTCTGTCTCTCTCTCTCTCTCTGTCTCTCTCTGTCTCTCTCTCTCTGTCTCTCTCTCTGTCTCTCTCTCTGACTCTGTCTCTCTCTGTCTCTCTCTCTGTCTCTCTCTCTCTGTCTCTCTTTCTCTTGATCTGTCTCTCTCGTCCACAGCACCTTGTCAGCCCAGAGCCATCACGGGGAGAAGGAGGACAAGGATAAGAATCTGGAAAAAGAGAGGGAGCGAGAGAAAGAGGAGGTCTGGAGGATGGACATCAGGAGACTGGAGGAGATTCTGCACGTGGAGAGAGAGGAGAGAGGGAGGCTGGAGGAGGAGAAAGAGATGACAGTGGAACAGATGGAGAGAGAAAAAGGTAAAAAAAAACACAATTGCCTTTCTCAGAATTTTCTCAAATCTTTTGGGGGACTCAAATGTTACTTTGAGATGTGGCTTGTAAATGTAGATTGTTTCTTGACTGACGACCGAAAAACAGTCAGAACTGATCGTGGATCATCTTCTATTTATGCTGTTTGTACTTTGCTTTCTTTGGGCAAAAGCATTTTATTAAAAAATGTGGACGTCTGCATCATCATCATCATTACGTTCTGTTTACCCAGAAGCCACTGCGTTAACAAGGGCCAATTATGAGCATCTGGAACAGGAAGTACTCCACCTCAGAGGCCAGGTCACATCATTGCAAGAGAGGCTGGACTCGGTCACAAAGGTCAGAGGTCACTCACATTGTACTCATGTATAAAGAGTTAGGTGAAGAGGTTTGTTGTCGTCGTGTCATCATCGTTCTTTGTGTCTCTTTCTCTCTTCCTTTCAATCTCTCTTTCTCTCTCTGTCTCTCTCTCTTCCTCCCTCGCTCACTCCCCCCCTTCTCTCTCTCCCCCTCTTTTTTTCCCTCTCTCTCTCTCTCTCTCTCTCCCTCTCTCTCTCTCTCTCTCCCCTCTCTCTCTCTCTCTCTCTCTCTCTCTCTCTCTCTGTCTCTCTCTCAGGAGTTTGACATGAGTGTGGACGAACTCAGTGAAACCCTTCTGCAGATCAAGGTTGATAAAATGTCATTAATATTTATCATTTTTAGTATTTTATTTTTATCTTACAATAAAGATGAGAAGACGTAGTGTAGCCACTAATGTGTAGTAAGATGAACTAGAGAGGTTGAAAAAAGTATTTTGGGGAAAAAAAGAAAATTTTGGGAGTGTTTTCATGTATTTTTAAAGTTTTAACGGTGTCTCTCTCCAGACATTCAGACTCCAGCAGGAGGGCCGTGAGGGCCTGCGTCTCCTGCTGCGTGATGGGAAGGGGGCGGAGTTGTCTGGAAAGGGGGCGGAGCTATCCGGGAAGGGGGCGGAGCTGGCGGAGGCACGGGCGTCCCACGCAGAGACGGTCCTGGAGCTGCAGAAGAGCAGGGACATGCTGCTGCTGCAACATCGCATCAACACTGACCTGCAGGTAGGACACACACACACAGTCACACACACAGTCACACACACACAGTCACACACACACACACACACACGCAGTCACACACACAGTCACACACACACACACACACACACACGCAGTCACACACACAGTCACACACACACACACACACAGTCACACACACACAGTCACACACACACACACACACAGTCACACACACACACACACACAGTCACACACACAGTCACACACACACACACACGCAGTCACACACACAGTCACACACACACACACAGTCACACACACACAGTCACACACACAGTCACACACACACACACACACAGTCACACACACACACACGCACACACACACACAGTCACACACACACACACACGCAGTCACACACACCCGAGCACGTATACACAGTTGAGACCCGCCCCTCCTCTTGTGCCGTCCGTGCGCTAGGCTGAGATGAAGACCATGATGGAGAGATCAGAGAGAGAGAGGGAGGAGATCAGAAGGAGGGGTGAAGAGAAGGACAAACTTCTGGGGCGAAGAGCCCTGCAGATCAACACCTTGCAGGGTAACGCTTAGAGTGGACAACACATTCACACAGGAAGTGCAGCACATAATCAACTGTTTAACAAACACACTCTTTTCTCTCTGCAGCCCAGCTGAAAGAGTTGGCATACAGCCCAAGGAACTACAACCGGACCATACCACTACAGTACACTTGGCCGGGGGGGGACCAGGAAGTGGTGCAGCCCATTGAGGACGACACCACGTTCTCCCAGCTGAGGGCGGGGGAGTCTGTGTTGGAAATCCACCTCCGGGGGGCAACCTTCACCCCTGGGGGGTTACGGACCATGGGGGGAGCCCGGGAGGGGTCGGGAGGGGTCAAGGAGGTCGTGACCTTCTGCACCTACGCCCTCCTGGATTTCGAGATGCACTCTACCCCTCTGGTGACGGGGTCCCAGCCCGACTACGGGTTCACGTCCCGCTACCCGCTCTCGCCCTGGGACCTGGGCCGGCTGGGGGGGCAGGAGGGAGGGGTGAGGGTGGAGCTGCATCAGGCCCTCGGGGGCGTTCATTTTGTGACCCGGGGGAGGGCGCAGGTGCCCCTGGGTGGGGCGGGGGAGAGGAGAGGGGAGCGGGTGAGCGGACAGGTCAAGGTCACAGGTGAGAAGAATGTGGTCACACTGGGTTCACATATTCTAGTTTTTTAAATCGATTTTTTGCTTTAAAAGCTGTTTTTTGTTCACATAAGTAGAATGCTATTATCCACCTTCATCCCCTTTCCTCCTCTCCTCTCCCTCCCCTCCTCCTCTCCCTCCCCTCCTCCTCCCTCAGGCTCGGAGGGTGAGGTCATCGGGGTTCTGGACTTCTGGGTGCGTCTTTTCCCCCCGGCTGAGCCAATGGACACGGTGCTGGAGAGAGGAGCTGATAGGCTGATGGACAGGCGGGCAGCTGTCACTCAGAGAAGCCCTGCCCAGCGCTCCCTTGGGTGGCCTGCCAGCACACATGAGGTGAGAGACACAAACCCATCTCATACAGACCGGTATAGCTTGTTGAGTATTTGACTGCGAATCAAGAGGTGGCAGGGTCGAATCCCCCCTGTTCTTTGCTCTGCTACATGAATTGGTTTTAATGCCATTGAATGATAACATACAGCTCAGCTGTCTGGCTCACTGAGAGAGACAGAACAACTTCCACAAGTGAACTTATATTTATTTTGATAAGTTTTTGCATCTTATTTAAACCTCAAACGTATAAACGTCCATCTTCCAAGCAGAGGGAAATGTTTGACTACGGCGGCGGGATACCCAACGAACTGGAGGTGGTGCTGGAGCGGTGCCTGGGCCTCAGCGCCCGCTGGCCGGGACTACTTCCAAACTCCTACCTCATGTACCGGCTGTACGACCTGCCGGCTCACGCCTCTCTCCCGGTGCCGTGCTGTGCCGACCCGCTGTTTAACGACGCAGTGAGCTACCCGTTAGCGGTGACGGCCGACGTCCTGGAATACCTCCGGACGGGGAGCCTTTGGGTTTACCTGTTCGACGACAGCGACGAGCAGACGCCGCCCGCATACCTGGCCAAGACGCCCGTGCCGCTGCGCTCGCTGGCAAACGGGAAGCAGATAAGAGGTGAGAAGAGGAGGAGGAGGGGGAGGAAGAGGAGGAGGGAGAGGAGGAGGGGGGGAGGAGGGGGGAGAGGGGGAGGAGGGGGAGGAGGGGGAGGAGGGGGAGGAGGAGGAGGGGGAGGAAGAGGAGGGGAGGAGGAGGGGGAGGAGGAGGGGGAGGAGGGAGTCACTGTCCATCCCACCAATCAGAGAAGCTGTAGCATCTCAACCCCTGATCTGATCCCTCAGTCCTCAGATGCTGTGTTCCTTCCTGTCAGGTGACTATGTTCTGAGGGACGCGGGGGGCGGTCCTAGGGGCCTTGTCCGCGTCTCCATACGATGGAGGTACCCCTTCCAGCCACCAGGGGGAGCACAAGGACCCAGGGAGACGGACCGAGCGGAGAGGGAGACGGAACGAGGGGAGAGGGAGAGTGAAGGAGGGGAGGGGGGGGTGGAGAGGAGGAGAGAGAGACCTGAGGAACCCCTGAGGCCTATCGCCAGGCCGAGGGTGAAGGTGACGATCCTGGATGTGTGATGACCCTCACCTTATCTTCTGGTGCTCTTTTATGTTGCATCTCCTTTATTCCTTCTTTTTTTCCAGACGAAGACAGAGGAGGCAAAGGTGGACAAACCTGTTACCTTAAAAGTGGCCCATGTTCAGGTGAAACAATGCGTTTTCTCGAGATTCAACTTTCGAGATTTAATTCTTGTCTTTCTGTGATTTTCACGTCTTTACTTCCTGGGTTTCTGATCCAGCCCAAGCCTCCACCAATCAAGCTGCACCGACCCCAAGACATCCAATCAGAACACGCCACTCCCATGTCATCACCAGAGCCCAGCGGAGCTACACCTTTCCAGTCACCTGCGAGGAAGAGGGCCACACCCCTGAGGTCACCTGACCTTCCCCATGCCCCACCCCTTCTGATCCTGGATACCAGTCAAGCCACGCCTTCTGGCTCCCCGACCAAGAAGGAACAGAGACAGGCCACGCCCTCTCGCTCTCCAACCAGGAAGGAACAGAGACAGGCCACGCCCTCTCGCTCACCAACCAGGAAGCAGGCCACATCTCTCCCAGGCTCAGCCCGGTCAGCCAGAAGCTCTGTCAGCGACGACAGGACTCTTCAAGTTAGTCCAGTCAGGATGCGATCCCTGTATGGAAGGGCTGGGTGTGGTCTGGATGTAGCTTGAATCAGAGGCCATGATACACCGTGTAACATCCCTCTGGAAGACACGCCACATCCGGCCTGTAGAGGTTTGAGGAGAGGGTGGGTGAAGGAACTAAAGTTCATCTCCTCTTCTCCCTCAGGACGTTTCTTCTCTGGAGCAAGTGTCCGGGAAAGACGAGACGAGCGAGAAAGGTGCAAAACAAAGAAAAGTTGGTGTAGAGTACACCACACGGTTTGAAGGAGGATCTGGTCTGATCCGATATGACGCGATTCGATTGACTTTTCTGTATACTTTGGTGAACAAGATCAAGCTATGTTCATCACTTTGTTCGTGTTCTCTCTACTCCTCTAAGCAACCCACGAGGACAGCGACAACCTGGACTCGGCAGAGTCAAGAACCTCTTCTCAAAGTGATGTCGTTGTCATTCCTAGACCTTCTAGACCAATCAGGAAGGTAAGAATTACCACAGATCATTTGTCTGGTACAGCTCAGTGGTTAGAGTGTTTGACTGCGGATCAAGAGGTCACGGGTTCAAATCCCACGTTGTTTCAGGGAGATAAGCTGAGAGTGGAGATCCTCTCCTTGAGTTTTGGCCCCACCTCCCAAGTGGCCCTGGACCAATCCGTGCAGCGCGTCTACGTGGAGTACCGCCTCCTGGGCGTTCCCATGGAGACCACGGAGACGCCCATGTCCCTCCGCAAACCGACGGAGGGGGAGGAGGTTCACTACAACTTTACCAGAGGTGAGCGGGCTGGAGGGAGGTGGGCGAGGGAACACACAGGTTCATCATGATCTTCATCTATGATCTCCTCATTTGTCCTCTCTCATCCCTCCTCTCTTCTCCTCTTCCATCCTTCCCAATCTCATCTCTCTCCTCTCTCTCCCTCCTCTTTCCGCTCTCTCTCCTCTCCCCCTCCTCTCTGTCTCCTCTCCCTCCTCTCTCCTCTCCCCCTCTCTCTCAGTCATCTATGTGGACAGCTCAGAAGCACTCCCTCTCAGACAGTACCTGTACACCATGCTGGAGGGCAGTGACCCAAACCAGGGCAGGTGAGCTCAGCTGTGTGTGCATGTGTGTATCACTGAGGGGTGTGTGGTATTAACCAGACTGTGTGTGTGTCAGTGAAGGGTGTGTGTTATTAACCAGAGTGTGTGTGTGTGTGTGTGTGTGTGTCATTAACTAGACTGTGTGTGTGTCAGTGAAGGGTGTGTGTTATTAACCAGAGTGTGTGTGTGTGTGTGTGTGTGTGTCATTAACCAGACTGTGTGTGTCAGTGAAGGGTGTGTGTTATTAACCAGAGTGTGTGTGTGTGTGTGTGTGTGTGTCATTAACCAGACTGTGTGTGTCAGTGAAGGGTGTGTGTTATTAACCAGAGAGTGTGTGTGTCATTAACCAGACTGTGTGTGTGTCAGTGAAGGGTGTGTGTTATTAACCAGAGTGTGTGTGTGTGTTTCCACCCAGGTTGAAGTTCACAGTGGTCAGCGAGCCGCTGGATGAGCATGAGGAGTGTGTCGACGTCGGCCTCGCCTTCCTGGACTTACAGGAGCTGCTGACAGGAAATGACATCATCGAGCGCCAGATTGACAGTGAGAATCTATATTTTTCCTCAACAAAACCTCCCCCCTCCCAAAAAAAAAGTCTGCGACAGTCCCTCTCTATTTCTCTCCGCGGTTGTAGTTGTGAGTGTGGACGAGGAGAGAGAGGTAATGGGCACGTTAAAGGTTTCCGTGGAAGCAGCGAAGGTTCTGACCGGAATCTACTGGGAGTTCCACCGACAGACAACGGACCGAGACGACGAGAAGGACAAGACTGGCGGAGAGGAGGAAGAGGAGGAGGAAGAGGATGCCACTTCGAAGAAAGAGGATCAGATTCGAGTGATGTCGTATGATGATGATGACAGTGATTTCTACTGAGAGATAAAGCTCTCAATATCGATTTCAAATGCAAAATAAATCCTCACTTTGACCGTCATGATATACTTAAACACTGACAATTCAAGCGAAATTCACGACCTTTGAAGACCTTTCAAACCATCCAATGTTTTAGTAAATCAATAAAAACATCAATCATTAAAACCATGTGTTTGTTTTTTACTCAACAGGTAGTCTTAGTTTAACAGCAAACGTCAAAAAGCCCTCCGGTTCACGCACCCATGAACTCATTAATTATGGACCCGAATAGGTCAAATGCTTTTGAAAAACACGGGTGTCCCCTGTTGGACATCATTTGAAGTGTTAGCAACGCTTTTTATTTGCTATGGAAGCCACAACAATTGATTAGCGAAAAACCAAAGAGGAAGAAGATTCGCGGTCTGGGTCGAGACGGTTTGTGGTGTGTCATACTGGAGTCATCAAAGTAATCGTCTTATTCGCACTGGTTTGGCTAAGGTTGACCTCAAAACCACCAGTCGAAGCTGTTAGGCTGTAATTAACGTTACTTTGCAAACTAGCAATCGTTATTGATACACATAATTAAAAAACAGCCGACCTGTCATGGTAAGTAGGCTATTGGCCTTCATAAAACACGGCTCATTGTCAAAAGTTGGTTTGACAACCACAGTAGGAATCTGACCATTGAAACCGGTGCTGGCATAACGATATCAATTTACTTGTCGTTACTTACCTGTGTTAAATAATGTTTATAAAATCAACCAGTCTTTGTTTTAATCCGAAGAAAGAGACCATGAAGAGCGTGAGCCAAGAGCAGGCGAGCAAACTGCTGCACAACAAGTTTGTGGTTGTGCTGGGCGACTCCAGTAAGTAGCGGTATGACTGAGATTATACTATAGTTATTAAATTAACTATCGTGCAGACTTTTTAGTACAATCCACGATGTCAGTTGATGAGTCGTCAAAATAAGTTTCCGACCCGGACGTTGCTAGCAAGGTTTCGACGGAGATATGTGAAGCTTAGCCTAATGGCGGAGCACTGATTTTTTTGGGGGGTTATTTGATTTAGTCTAATTTCTTCCTTTCCACAGTCCAACGTGCGGTATACAAAGACTTAGTCCTCCTGTTACAGAAGGACAGATACCTCTCTCAGTCCCAGCTCAAGACCAAGGTTAGACTAGACACACCTCGTCCATGAACTTCATCTCTATGCAGACTATTTGATACAGGAAAGGATGTTGGTTCACCTGCCACAAGACCTATCACTACAGAGCTCAATTCCACTTAGACTACATGTATTGGCAAGTAGATGAGGTGTGTTGGAATTGACTCAATTGGTATCTTTTGAGAGAGATCCTCTCGTTTCATCGCATGGGGTGAGATAAATCAAGCGTACCTGAGGCTTTGTCCAGGTCTGATAGCCACAGTATTGGGCTGCATGTCACACACCATGCCCCCCCCCCTCCCTGCACTGGGTCATTCTGTTGGTGTTTGGTTTGTTTGCCCCCCCCTTCCTCCTAACCCTCCTCCCCCTTCCTCCTCCCCCTTCCTCCTCCCTCCTAACCTCCTCCCTCCTCATCTATCCCCCCTCCTCCTGCACCCATCTCCCCCTTCTCCTCTCCTATTCTTCTCCGTCCTCTCCCTCTCCTCCACCCTGTCCCCCTCCACCCTCCTCTCCCTCTCCTCCACCCTCTCTTCCACCATCTCACCCTCTCCTCCACCCTCTCACCCTCTCCTCCACCCTCTCCCCCCTCTCCTCCCTCCTCCCCCTCTCCTCCACCCTCTCCTCCCTCCTCCCCCTCTCCTCCACCCTCTCTCCCCCTCTCCTCCACCCTCTCTCCCCCTTTCCTCCACCCTCCTCTCCCCCTCTCCTCCCTCCTCCCCCTCTCCTCCCTCCTCCCCCCTCTCCTCCTCCTCCACACCATCAGGGGGAGCTGGTGTTTGAGCAGGACTGCCTGGTGGAGGGGGGCCGCACTGGCGTCATGACTAACGGGACGGAGTACCGGGAGGTGCGTCAGTACCGCTCCGACCACCACCTGGTGCGCTTCTACTTCCTGACGCGGGTCTTCTCCCGCTACGTGCAGAGCGTGCTGGAGGACTTCCGCTGTGGGCAGAGTCCAGACGTGGTCGTGGTCAACTCCTGTGTCTGGGACATCTCCAGGTGCCCTCCCCCTTCACACACACACACACACACACACACACACGTATGTGTATCTCTCACACGTGTGTGTCTCAGGTACGACTCTCTGTGGGTGAGGGACTACAGGGAGAACCTGGAGCGGTTCTTCGAGCAGCTACGCAGCGTTCTCCCAGAGGAGTGTCTGGTGGTGTGGAACCTCACCATGCCGCTGGGCAAGAACATCACAGGAGGGTTCCTGGTGCCGGAGGTATCGTGTCTGTTTGTCAGTCGATTCATTGATTTGTGTTAAATCCAAGGAACGGACGACTCAGTGAACAAACAAGGAAGTAAATCAATAAATGAAAGGTCAAATGGAGCGTAAACTTCCTATCTCTTCCTCTGCGTGGTTCCCTGACCCCCTCCGACCCCCCTCAGATCGCCCACATGGGCCCCACACTTCGCTACGACATTGTGGAGGCGAACTTCTACGCAGGCAAGCTGGCGGACGCCTACGGGTTGGACGTGCTGGATCTGCACTTCCTGTTCCGCTTCAGCCTGCAGCACCGAACGCGAGACGGCGTGCACTGGAATGCCCTGGCTCACCGGCGAATCAGCACGCTGCTGCTGAGGCACGCCGCCCAGGCCTGGGGCGTGGCCCTGCCGGGTCAGTGTCTCACACACACACACACTCACACACACACAGCTAGCCCTGTCTGACGTGGTGTGTGTCTGTAGATCCCAGTGAGGGGCCCAACCAGAAGCCTGTCTGTGACAGCCACACTATGACCCTGCAGGGTAAGTGACCCTGCTCTCTCTGTGTGTGTGCGTGTGTGTCTGACCCTCATTCCTTCTCTCCTCTTCCCCCCCCCCCCAGCTCCTCCCCCCTCCCTCCCTGAACTGCAGTACTGGGGGAACGGGGAGCACTTCTACATCGACTCCCTCCCGTCTTGCCCCAGCGCGTCTTCAGGGTACTTCAGCTTCGAGGAAGAGTGGAGTGCCCCCAACCCCCCAGCCCTACGCCCCCTTGCCCCAACCCTACGCCCCCTTGTCCCAACCGTACGACCCCTTGCCACAACCCTACGCCCCCTTGTCCCAACCGTACGACCCCTTGCCACAACCCCACGCATCCCTACCCCAGCCCCGCGCCCCCCAGCCCTGCGCCCCCCAGCCCCGCGCCCCCCTGCCCCCAATAGACGCGCCCGGCCCGCGCGCCACCACCCACACGGCCAGGCAAGGGCACGCGCTCCACACGGTACGTTCCCTCTCATCTTATTTGGGATCAAAAAGTGTGTGTGTGTCTCTCTTCTTGTCTCTTGCTTAGTCACACAGGCTATATTTGACTCTCTGAGGGATTTTCTCATTTTGTTCTCTGGCTGCTGTTATTCTCGCTTGACCCTCACTTTCTCCCCCCCCCCCCTCTCTCTTTCCAGTAGCCTATCAGACAGCCCATCACCACCACCTGGCCCCGCCCCAGTACTGGCCAAAGAACCAATACGTGATGAGGAACCGTCACACCAGGCGAGATCACGCCCCCTATGGTTACCAGAGACCAGCCCACTACTACCCCTACCCCCCCTACTAGCACTGCCCCCCCCCCCCCCCCCCCCCCCCCGCAGCTTCCAGTTCACTATTATGACCTCATGGTCTGTTGTTATGGAAACGGTTCTGTTGTGATGGAACCAGTTCTGTTATGGTTACCTGTCAATATTTATTGCTTTTCATTGCTTCATGAGGGATTTCTCTGTGAAGCATTTTTCTAAGACTTGACTCACTTTAGTGCCTTAGGATGACAATTTTTGAAAATTATTTTACTCTCGAATAACCTACCTACTTTTAAGTGTTAATGTGTGGAATTGTTAGTTTGTGTGCTTATTGCTCTTAAGTGTTATTATGATTGTAGTGTGTGCTGAACATTTTGACCCTGTTCCCTTAAATTTGTGTGTGTGTTTAACACAGTGGCATTTTCTTTTTACTCTAACTTTAATGTTTGCACTTTATTATGCATTGGGTGCTTTTGTTGTTCACCTAGAGGGACCTGGCAAAGTATTAAACAGAAAACATTTGTACCAGCTGTGTAAGAACTTTATTGTTCTACAGTTTGCAAACGCGTACAGAGGATTAGTGTGTTTGTTCGTGTACATGGTCACTAGGACACCACTGGTGTGGAATGTGGACATTTCACTCAAAAGAAACTTTATTTAACTGCCATGTCAACAACCGTATCCCAAATATACTGACACTTAGAAAAAACGGATAATACAAAAAAAGCCTCAGTTTATATTAGTAATAGAGAAAAAGACAATAGTGTGACTGACAGTCCCTAAGGGGCATACCACCAGAGGACACAGGTGTGAATCTGCGAGACCTTTTGTAGTGTAACTAAAGACACCGCAACATAAACATTAAAATGACGTAGATCTGGTGTATATCCTCTGTCCGTAACAGAGCTTTTACACAGCGCAGATGTGACAAGATGTTTTTTGGTCATTTGATTCGATGGTGAGTTACAACTTGGTCCTGATGGTGCGTATAGCCTGTGGTGCAGATGACACAGAATCACCACAGTGGGAAATGACGCACACAGAACAAGACATGTTTCAAGCAGGAAGTGCATCTCAAGAATCTACTTCGTGCCCATCATCCCTTCTCCAAACATTTGAAAATATGCGCTAGCCTGTCACGCCTTAAACAAATTGAACAACTTGCACATTTTTTTTCCTATTCATGACTCATTTAGATTGTACATAACGGTAACCCACGGCAACGTTCTGGAGATGGAACCAAGATGAGAACACTAGTTTCTCTTCGGCGTGGTGTTGTAATTGACAGTTGCACCGTTGGCCTTGTACTGTACCAATAAATATTCAAATTTCCTGAGATTTCTAATAGGAGATGGAGCGGACACGGAAAATAAAATAAAAATTTTCAACTGTGCTCTGATTGGTGTAGCTCGCTGTCGATCTCGGGCGACGGGGGCCAATGGCGTTGCGGTTAGTTCATGAGGAGGCGGTGCACCTGCTGCAGGTGCTGCTGTGATAGGACGAGGCGGTGGACCTGCTCCTGGCCCCGGGTGCAGGGGATGGAGACACGCCCCACAAACACTGTGCCCTCCTGCTTCTCCTGCTTGGCCTGGGGTCAGAGGTCAGAGGTCAGGGAGACGTTCAGGGTGTTGAGGAGTCATGCAGCTCTCAAAGCCGTGTGTGTGTGTATACGTGTGTGTCACCTTGACGAAGGAGGAGACTGGGAAGGTGGCGAAGTCAGAGGAGACCTTGGCTCCAGGCTGCTGAGACACCACATGCTCTGCTACCTCCCCCTGGAGGGGGAGAGAGGGGGGGGGAGGGGGGAGGAGGAGGGAGACAAGGACAGGAGGGAGGGAAAGGAACAGGGAAATAATACAGCTTCAGGCAAATACATCTATTTCAGCATACATACAAGTTTAACTGAAGGATGGAGGGTGGAGGATGGAGGGTGGAGGATGAAGGGTAGAGGATGACGGGTGGAGGATGAAGGGTGGAGGATGAAGGGTGGAGGGTGAAGGGTGGAGGATGACGGGTGGAAGATGGAGGATGAAGGGTGGAGGATGAAGGGTGGAGGGTGAAGGATGAAGGGTGGAGGATGAAGGGTGGAGGATGAAGGGTGGAGGGTGAAGGGTGAAGGATGGAGGGTGAAGGATGGAGGGTGAAGGATGGAGGGTGGAGGATGGAGGGTGAAGGATGGAGGGTGGAGGGCAGCAGCTCTCACCTTGAGTCTGTCCAGCGCGTCTCTGAGGCTCTGCAGACGAGCCGTCTGCTCCAGCAGCTGGGCACTGGCACTGACTGGGGGAGCACACACACACACAGATATACACACACACACACACACACAGATACACACAGATATACACACACACACACAGATATACACACACACACACACACACACAGACAGATACACACACACACACAGATATACACACACACACACACACACAGACAGATATACACACACACACACAGATATACACACACACACACAGATATACACACACACACACAGACAGATATACACACACACAGACAGATATACACACACACACACAGATATACACACACACACACAGATATACACACACACACACAGATATACACACACACACACAGATATACACACACACACACAGATATACACACACACACACAGATATACACACACACACACAGATATACACACACACACACACACACACAGATATACACACACACACACAGATATACACACACACACACAGATATACACACACACACACAGATATACACACACACACACAGATATACACACACACACACAGATATACACACACACACACAGATATACACACACACACACACAGATATACACACACACACACAGATATACACACACACACACACAGATATACACACACACACACAGATATACACACACACACACAGATATACACACACACACACAGATATACACACACACACACAGATATACACACACACACACACAGATATACACACACACACACAGATATACACACACACACACAGATATACACACACACACACACAGATATACACACACAGATATACACACACACACACAGATATACACACACACACACACAGATATACACACACACACACAGATATACACACACACACACAGATATACACACACACACACAGATATACACACACACACACAGATATACACACACACACACACAGATATACACACACACACACACAGATATACACACACACACACAGATATACACACACACACACAGATATACACACACACACACACAGATATACACACACAGATATACACACACAGATATACACACACACACACACAGATATACACACACACACACAGATATACACACACACAGACAGATATACACACACACACACAGATATACACACACACACACACAGATATACACACACACACACAGAGATATTCACACACACACACACACACACACAGATATACACACACACACACACACAGATATACACACACACACACACAGATATACACACACACACACACAGATATTCACACACACACACACACACACACACAGTTGTTAAGTATCTTATAACCGCACACTACAATGGCACACCCACATAAGCTCATCTGAAGGTTTATTGATGAGTAACGCTTTAGCACACACACACACACACACACACCAGGGGTCTTGCCGGTGATGTCCACCACCTTGACCCCGGCGCTCATCCTCAGCAGAGTGGCCAGCAGCTGGTCAGTCTTCCTGTAGAGCGCACCATCCAGCCCCTCTGGAGGGGGGGGGCTGGAGGGGGGGGGGCCCTCCTTGGGGGGGGTCCAGTGGGGGACGTGGAGGGGGGGCAGGGAGGCCAGCTGAGCCCTCATCTTCTCTGCCTGGGAACACAAGAGAGAGGGGGAGGAGAGGGAGAGAGGGGGGAGAGAGGGAGGAGAGAGGGGGAGAGGAGAAGAGAGGAGAGAGGGGAGAGAGGGGGAGGAGAGAGGGGGAGAGGAGGAGAGGAGAGAGGGGAAAGGAGAAGAGAGGAGAGAGGGGGAGGAGAGAGAGGAGAAGAGAGGAGAGGAGAGAGGGGGAGGAGAGAGAGGAGAAGAGAGGAGAGAGGGGGAGAGGAGAGAGAGGAGAAGAGAGGAGAGAGGGGGAGAGGAGAGAGGGGGAGGAGAGAGAGGAGAGAGGGGGAGGAGAGGGAGAGAGGAGGAGGAGAGGGAGGAGAGAGGGAGGAGAGGGGGAGGAGAGAGAGGGAGGAGAGAGGGGAGAGAGGGGGAGGAGAGAGGAGAGAGAGGGAGGAGAGAGGGGAGAGAGGGGGAGGAGAGAGAGGGAGGAGAGACGGGAGAGAGGGGGAGGAGAGAGGAGAGAGAGGGAGGAGAGAGGGAGGAGAGGGGAGAGAGGGGGAGAGGAGGAGAGGAGAGAGGGGGAGGAGAGAGAGGAGAGAGGGAGGAGAAGAGAGGAGAGAGGGGGAGGAGAGAGAGGAGAGAGGGAGGAGAAGAGAGGAGAGAGGGGGAGAGGAGAGAGGGGGAGGAGAGAGAGGAGAGAGGGGGAGGAGAGGGAGGGAGGAGAGAGGGGGAGAGGAGGAGAGGAGAGAGGGGGAGGAGAGAGAGGGAGGAGAGAGGGGGAGAGGAGGAGAGGAGAGAGGGGGAGAGGAGAAGAGAGGAGAGAGGGGGAGGAGAGAGAGGAGAAGAGAGGAGAGGAGAGAGGGGGAGGAGAGAGAGGAGAAGAGAGGAGAGAGGGGGAGAGGAGAGAGAGGAGAAGAGAGGAGAGAGGGGGAGAGGAGAGAGGGGGAGGAGAGAGAGGAGAGAGGGAGGAGAAGAGAGGAGAGAGGGGGGGAGAGGAGAGAGGGGGAGGAGAGAGAGGAGAAGAGAGGAGAGAGGGGGGAGAGGAGAGAGGGGGAGGAGAGAGAGGAGAGAGGGGGAGGAGAGGGAGAGAGGAGGAGGAGAGGGAGGAGAGAGGGAGGAGAGGGGGAGGAGAGAGAGGGAGGAGAGAGGGAGAGAGGGGGAGGAGAGAGGAGAGAGAGGGAGGAGAGAGGGAGAGAGGGGGAGGAGAGAGAGGGAGGAGAGAGGGAGAGAGGGGGAGGAGAGAGGAGAGAGAGGGAGGAGAGGGGAGAGAGGAGAGAGGGGGAGAGGAGGAGAGGAGAGAGGGGGAGGAGAGAGAGGAGAGAGGGAGGAGAAGAGAGGAGAGAGGGGGAGGAGAGAGAGGAGAGAGAGAGGAGAAGAGAGGAGAGAGGGGGAGAGGAGAGAGGGGGAGGAGAGAGAGGAGAGAGGGGGAGGAGAGGGAGAGAGGAGGAGGGGAGGGAGAGAGGAGGAGGAGAGAGGGGGGGGGAGTTTAGACACCAAACTTCTCTCCACGTGGATATGGTCACACAAAAATACGTGATTTCTGTTTACAGATGAGTCAGCTGTACGTGTGTGTGTGTATGGAGTGTGTGTGTCGTCACCTTGAGCCTGTTGTTCTCGTTCTTCAGGTGTTTGATGCCCATCCTCTGAGCCTCCAGCTGCTGTTTGAGGAGAGGGGAGTCCACCACCTGCAAGGGCCCAGACAGAGAGCCTGCAGCTGGGGGAGCTGCTGGAGGAGGTGGGGGGTGGAGGGGGGATGGAAGAAGGGAGAGAAGGAAGAGAGAAGTTCAATAGGAAGCTTTTGCATTCTGGTAGTCTGTCTCTGCGTGTTGTGTTGTGTGTGTCCTGAGTGTGTGTGTGTGTCTCGTCTCACCTCCTGCCGTTCCCGTGACGATGGAGGCGATGCCGGAGGCGGGCTGGGCCCTGAGGCCGTCAATGGTCATCTTTGATTGGCTGGTGAGACGCTGTTTTAGCTCCGCCTTCTCAGACTCCAGCTGGTCGATGTCGGCCTGCAGGGCGTCCATGGTCTCTTCAAACTCCCTGAAGGGGAGGAAGAGAGAAGGAGAGATGTTTTAGCAGTTCCGGAAGGTTCCAGAAGTTGAGAAGTGAGAAGGTGGAGGTTAGAAGCGAGGAGGTTTCGTCAGGTTCCGTCAGGTTCCGTCAGGTTCTCTCAGGTTCCCCCAGGTTCCCCAGGTTCCCCTAGGTTCCCTCAGGTTCCCTCAGGTTCCATCAGGTTCTCTCAGGTTCCCTCAGGTTCCCCCAGGTTCCCCCAGGTTCCCCCAGGTTCCTTACTTCTCCTTCTTCTTGAGCAGGGCCAGGCTGTCGTCCAGCCTGGTCTGAATCTTCTCCACCCTCTCGTCTGCGTCCCTGGTGGACGTGTCCAGCTTCCTCTCCAGCAGACTGAGACGCACGTGGGCCTCGCTCAGCTCCTCCCCCTTGGGAGAGGCGGGGGGGGGGTTATTGTGAGAGTGTGTGTGTACTGCGAGTGTGTATTGTGTGGTGTGTGTGTGTATTGCGAGTGTATTATGAGTGTGTATTGTGTGGTGTGTATTGTGTGTGAGTGTGTACCTTGATCTTGAGGGACTTCTTGACCTCCTTGATGACGGTGTCCCTGTCCTCCAGACGTGCTCCCAGACCCTCAGCGTCTGTGATCTCTGCCCTGAGGGAGGCGGCACGCAGCTCCACCGGGGGGGTCTGGGGGGGGGGGGGCAGGGTCACATGGGCAGCATCAACACTCATGTTTCAGAAAGTATCAACGTTCAACAGTCAGATATCTACAGACAGCTGGAGAAGATTTACTCCTCCCCGCCTCCTCCCCCCCCCCCCTCCCTCCCTCCCTCCCTCCCTCCCTCCCTCCCTCCCTCCCTCCCTCCCTCCCTCCCTCCCTCCCTCCCTCCCTCCCTCCCTCCCTCCCTCCCTCCCTCCCTCCCTCCTCCCCCTCACCCCCTCCCTCCCTCCTCATCCCCCCCCTCCCTCCCTCCTCCCCCTCCCCTCCCCCTCACCCCCTCCCTCCCTCCTCATCCCCCCCCCTTCCCTCCTCCCTCCCTCCCTCCCTCCCTCCTCCCCTCCCCCTCCCCCTCCTCCCCCTCCCTCCCTCCCTCCTCACCTGTGCGTGGGGTCTCTCAGAGTCGTACTCCCCCTCCTGCATGGCGGTGGCCATCTTGTTCATGGTGGAGATGACGGAGCTGCAGGACTGACGCAGGCTCTCGTGGGGGCTCTCACCGTGGCAACCGTACACCTGGGGAGGTGGGGGGGGGGGGGGGAGATAGGGGGAGGGGCTGTTATGTCATGTTGTGTTGGGGGTTTTAGTTATGTTGATCCTGCAGCAGTTGCCTCCACACACACACCTTTGCTCACCCTCCTCCGCTCTACCTCGTAGGACACACACACACACACACACACACACACACACACACGGTCCTGTACCTGCTGCACAGCCTTGAGGGTGACGTCCTCCAGGCTGAGGGCGCTGAGGCCCTCGCTCTCCCCCAGAGGAGCGACTGTCTGGGCTCCTGCTGCTCCCAGCTCCTGCAGCACAGCCACCACGCGGCCCAGCTGGCTCCGCGCCTCCGCCAGCGCCTCCGACACCTGCACACAGCCCCGCCTCAGTGACCCCGCCTCAGTCACCCCGCCTCAGTCACCCCGCCTCAGTCACCCCGCCTCAGTCACCCCGCCTCAGTGACCCCGCCTCAGTCACCCCGCCTCAGTCACCCCGCCTCAGTCACCCCGCCTCAGTCACCCCGCCTCAGTCACCCCGCCTCAGTGACCCCGCCTCAGTCACCCCGCCTCAGTCACCCCGCCTCAGTCACCCCGCCTCAGTCACCCCGCCTCAGTCACCCCGCCTCAGTTACCCCGCCTCAGTACCTCCTCACAGGGGAACCAACACACTGGGTGGTGTGTGTGTTCATAAGTATGTGTGTGAGTGTGTATATAAATCAGTGAGTGCGTGTATGAAGGAGTGTGTGTGTACCTGCGTTGGGAAGGCCAGCGCTGCAGGCACCCCGGGGACGTCCGTTCCAGGCATGCGACGACGGATCTTCTTACAGAACTGTCTGATGTCACTACAGGAAGTGTCCAGGTCCCTGAGCAGGATGGAGAGATCCGCCCCTTCCTGTCCCGCCTGCAGGAAGGCCCGCAGACGCCCCACCTCCACGCCCATGCAGTCCAGGGCACTCTGGGTGAACTGGAGGTCAACACGGGTCAGATTCAGACTGGGGGCACCTTGGCACCGTGCGAGGAGAGTGTGTGATAGGGGGAGAGGGAGAGACAGAGAGAGAGAGGAGAGAGACACACAGAGACAGAGAGAGAGAGAGAGAGAGAGAGACAGAGACAGAGACAGAGAGAGAGACAGAGAGAGAGAGACAGAGAGAGAGAGACAGAGAGAGAGAGAGAGAGAGAGAGAGAGAGAGAGAGAGAGAGAGAGAGAGAGAGAGAGAGAGAGAGAGAGAGAGAGAGAGAGAGAGAGAGAGAGAGAGAGAGAGAGAGAGAGAGAGAGAGAGAGAGAGAGAGAGAGAGAGAGAGAGAGAGAGAGACACACAGACACAGAGAGAGACGTACCTTGATGTGGTCTCCCAGCTGCACGGTGCAGTCCTCAGCCAGCTCTGATAGGTGGATGCTGTACAGTTGCTGCGGAACCCAGGAAACAGTGTTGGTGTGTGTAGTACTGACTGTACGCACATGTGTGTACCTGGTAGTACTGGATGACCCTGGTCAGGGGCAGTGTGTGTGTGTGTACCTGGTAGTACTGGATGACCCTGGTGAGGGGCTGTGTGTGTGTGTGTGTACCTGGTAGTACTGGATGACCCTGGTCAGGGGCTGTGTGTGTGTGTGTGTGTACCTGGTAGTACTGGATGACCCTGGTCAGGGGCTGTGTGTGTGTGTGTGTGTGTGTGTACCTGGTAGTACTGGATGGCCCTGGTCAGGGGCTGTGTGTGTGTGTGTGTGTGTGTGTGTGTGTGTGTACCTGGTAGTACTGGATGACCCTGGTGAGGGGCTGTGTGTGTGTGTGTGTGTGTACCTGATAGTACTGGATGGCCCTGGTGAGGGGCTGTGTGTGTGTGTGTGTACCTGATAGTACTGGATGGCCCTGGTGAGGGGCTGTGTGTGTGTGTGTGTACCTGATAGTACTTGATGGCCCTGGTCAGGGGCTCCACGTTGACAGTCTCGTCCAGCTGGTCCTTGTGCAGCAGGTCAATGAGCAGGTCCAGAGAGCGCTCATGAACGCTCATCTCAGAGTACAGAGTGCCCATCCTCTTATACACCTCCACACTGCAGCTGCTCAGGGCCCTGCAGGGGCAGGTAGGACAGTTATAGTAGGGCAGTAACAGGCTCGGTAACAGTAACAGGCTCGGTAACAGTACAATAACAGTACAGCAACAGGCTCAGTAACAGTACAGAAACATGCTCAGTAACAGTACAGTAACAGGCTCAGTAACAGGCTCAGTAACAGTAACAGGCTCAGTAACAGGCTCAGTAACAGTAACAGGCTCAGTAACAGGCTCAGTAACAGTAACAGGCTCAGTAACAGGACAGTACCAGGCTCAGTAACAGTAACAGGCTCAGTAACAGGCTCAGTAACAGTAACAGGCTCAGTAACAGTACAGTACCAGGCTCAGTAACAGTACAATACCAGGCTCAGTACTGACCCCTGGTAGCGGTGCAGCGTGGCCTGCAGCAGGTTCAGAGAGTACACCAGGCCGGACGCGAAGCTGAGCTGCTCTCCTGGAGGACCTCGCATCCCAGGACGCACCACTGGGGTCACACTCAGGTCAAACTTCTCCTGGGCTTGCTTACTGATCAGCTCAGCCTACACACACACACGCACACACACACCTTACTAATCAACTCAGCCTGTGGGAGAGGTGGAGCTTAACACACACAAGTTCTCTCACCTCTCTCTCTCTGTGCCCCTCCCCCTTGTATCTTGTAGATGAGCCTCCCTCCCTCCCTCCTCGTCCCTCCCTCCCTCTTTCCTCCCCCCTACCCTACTCCTCCTCCCTCCATCCCTCCCTCTTTCCTCCCCCCTACTCCTCCTCCCTCCCTCTTTCCTCCCCCCTACCCTCCTCCCTCCCTCGTCCCTACCCTCGTCCCTACCCTACTCCCCCTCCCTCCCTCCCTCCCTCTTTCCTCCCCCCCCCCCCCGACCCTACCCTACTCCTCCTCCCTCCCTCCCTCCCTCCCTCCCTCCCTCCCTCCCTCCCTCCCTCCCTCCCTCCCTCCCTCCCTCCCTCCCTCCCTCCCTCCCTCCCTCCCTCCCTCCCCGTCCCTACCCTACTCCTCCTCCCTCCCTCCCTCCCTCCCTCCCTCCCCGTCCCTACCCTACTCCTCCTCCCTCCCTCCCACCCTCCCTCCCTCCTCGTCCCTACCCTACTCCTCCCTCCCCCCTCCTCCTCCCTCCCTCCCCCCTACTCCTCCTCCCTCCCTACCCTCCCTACCCTCCCTCCCTCCTCCCTCCTCCCCCCTCCCCCTGGTACCTTGCAGATGAGCCGGGGGATGAGCAGCAGCACCAGGATGCAGTCGTGGTCTCCTCCGTGACGCAGGAAGGAGTCGGGCATGAAGGATGTGAGCAGGGACACCTGCCTGTTAGCCTGGCTCACCTCCATCTTCCTCAGCTCCATCTCTATGGCCTGCACACACACACACACCCATGTCAAAAGAGGTAGACGAGTGTGTGTGTGTGTGTGTGTGTGTGTGTCAGTGAGTGAGAGACAGAGAGACAGAGACAGAGACAGAGTATGTGTGTGTACCTTAGCGTAGGCCTTGGTCTCTGCAAACTTGATCTTGAAGTCAAACAGCTCAGCTGGAGGCTGTTCCTGTTCTGCACTGGCACTCTGCTGATTGGTCAGCTCCCGGTTGGTCTCCTGCACGCACACACACACAGAGATACACGTTACTCACTGTCTGGTGTACAACACATAAGTGACTGTCATGTGTGCGTGTGTATGTGCATGTGTGTGTTTGTGTGTGTGTGTGTGTGTGTACCTGCAGGCTGGAGGTCAGCTCCCTGTACTTGCTGATGGTGTGTGTGTAGTCAGCCAGGGTCTCCTGTGCAGCCTCCACCCTGCGCTGGGCCTCCCTGACCCGCCCCCCAGCCAGGTCCAGCTGCTCTCTCAGCTCCATCTCCGTCTCACGCCCGTTCTCCTGGAGCTCGTCGTTCATCTCGTTGATGGCTTCCTGGGGTCAAAGGTCACCCAGAAGGGGTTATGTTGGAGAAGGAGAAGGGGGTCAAAGGTCACTGAGAAGGGCTTATATTTGAGGAGGAGGGGGTCAAAGGTCACCCAGAAGGGGTTATATTGGAGGAGGAGGGGGTCAAAGGTCACCCAAAAGGGGTTATATTGGAGGAGGAGGGGGTCAAAGGTCACTGAGAACAGGTTATATTGGAGGAGGGGGGGGGGTGAGACTAGGGTGTTAAATGAAGAGAATGTTGGAACAGACTAGAACATGATAGATGTCAGAACATACAACGGGGTCAGGGTCAGTTACTATGACAACAAGGTGAAGGTTAGCTACTGTCAGGATGAGGAGAGGGTTTGTTACTATGACGATGAGGAGAGGGTTAGGGGTTACTATGACGAGGAAGAGGAGGACCTACCAGGTCGGTGACAGTCTCTCTCAACTCCCTGACCTTCTCCTCCAGGTCCAGGTTTCTCTCCGTCAGCGTCTCCACCATCTCCTCCGCCCCCAGAGCCGCGTCCACCTGGAGCATACACACACCACACACACACACCACACACAATCAGGGCTCCACTGGTCAGCAGTAGGGGCCGTACTCTGCTAGAGCAGAAGTGAGGCGGCCGTGAGGCGGAGGGGTCGGTGGTGGAAGGTTCCGGACCTGCTCCTTGAGCTCGTCGATGGTGACCTCGGCCTGCTTCATCTCCTCCTGCAGCTTCTCCCTCTGGGTCCTCAGCACCTCCAGCTCTCCACCCTTCTTCTCCATCTGCTTCTGAAGCTTCACGTGCTCCTGCTTCTCCGACGACGACAGGTCCCGCATCCTGGGGGGGTGGAGGAGAGGTGGAGGGTGTGAGGAGGGTGGAGGAGAGATGGAGGGTGGAGGAGAGATGGAGGGTGGAGGAGAGATGGAGGGTGGAAGAGAGATGGAGGATGTGAGGAGGGTGGAGAAGAAGACCGACCTGACCAGCGCCTCCTTCAGCCGGCTGTTCTGCTCCTCCAGTTGCCTGACGTGGTAGCTGGAGGCTGCTCCATCCGAACCTGTGAGTGTGGGGGGGGAGGGGAGTCAAGTACGGCCCTGTCGTCTACCAATCACAGTCAAGTACGGCCCTGTCCTCTACCAATCACAGTCAAGTACGGCTCTGTCGTCTACCAATCACAGTCAAGTACGGCTCTGTCGTCTACCAATCACAGTCAAGTACGGCTCTGTCGTCTACCAATCACAGTCAAGTACGGCTCTGTCGTCTACCAATCACAGTCAAGTACGGCTCTGTCGTCTACCAATCACAGTCAAGTACGGCTCTGTCGTCTACCAATCACAGTCAAGTACGGCTCTGTCGTCTACCAATCACAGTCAAGTACGGCTCTGTCGTCTACCAATCACAGTCAAGTACGGCTCTGTCGTCTACCAATCACAGTCAAGGCCCCCCTGACCTTTCTCCTCGATCTCGTGCTTCAGGATCTCCAGGTCCATGGTGAGCTCCTCCACCTTCTCCTTCAGCGACTCCACCTCCACCGTGAGGGACTCCGCCCTCTCCTCCGCCATCTCCTTGTCCAGCGTGGCCATCTCGATGGCGTCTGCTGTGTCGGCCATCTCCTCCATGTAGCGCTCCTTCCCCTCCTGGGCCTCCAGCGCATCCTGACGGGGAACAGGGGGGCCGGGGGGAAGACTGATATACCGATATACCGCACCAGGGTGTGTGTGTAGTGTGTGAGAGTGTGTGAGTGAGTGTGTGTGTGTGTGTGTAGTGTGTGTGTGTGTAGAGTGAGAGTGTGTGTGTGTGTGTAGCGTGTGTGTGTAGTGTGTGTGTGTGTGTGTAGAGTGAGAGTGTGTGTGTGTGTAGTGTGTGTGTGTAGTGTGTGTGTAGAGTGAGAGTGTGTGTGCGTGTAGTGTGTGTGTGTAGTGTGTGTGTGTGTGTAGAGTGAGAGTGTGTGTGTGTGTAGCGTGTGTGTGTAGCGTGTGTAGTGTGTAGAGTGAGAGTGTGTGTGTGTAGCGTGTGTAGTGTGTAGAGTGAGTGTGTGTGTAGTGTGTGTGTGTAGCGTGTGTGTGTAGTGTGTGTAGTGTGCCTCTCTCCTACCTTCTTGGCCTCCTTCAGCTGTCTCTGCAGGTCAGTCTGCTGCTCCTGCATCTTGCTCCTCCACTCCTGCAGCTGCTCCAGCTGGATGCGGCTCTTCTCCAGCTCCTTCAGCTTGGCCTTGTCCTCCGAGCGCTTCATCCTCAGGGTCTCCAGCTTCTCCTCCAGGTCCTTCAGCTGGCCCCGCAGGGAGTCCTCCTCCTGGGGGGACATGGAGGTTCATCATGGAGGTTCATCATGGAGGTTCATCATGGAGGTTCATCATGGAGGTTCATCATGGAGGTTCATCATGGAGGTTCATCATGGAGGTTCATCATGGAGGTTCTGCCACACTTCACACCCCAGGTTTCACACAACACCCCCAAACACACACACACACCAGCTATAACGGAGAAAGCTCAAACAAGACAACAGTAATGAGGAACCAATCAAATCTCAAGACAGCAGTTGTGAGGAACCAATCGAATCTCAAGACAGCAGTTGTGAGGAACCAATCGAATCTCAAGACAGCAGTAGTGAGGAACCAATCAAATGTCAGTCAGTAGCAGTGAGGAACCAATCAAATCTTCTTTTCTATTTATCAAACCACTTTGTTTCGTTCCTGGGAAGTGTGTTAGCATGACATGCCAGGTGTGGACATCACATGCAGCCAGCTAGCCAATCACACGACCGGCCCTACCTGCGTGTAAACGACACTCTCCCCCTGTTCACGCACAACAACACACGGACAGAACACGCGTGAGTCGTTGCGTGCGTATCAAAACCACGAGATGGTCGTACAGAATGTCAAGTCCCATTGGCTGGGGGGGGGGGGGGGTAAAAGTGTGATGATTTGATTGGTTGAGGGGATGGGGGACTGACCTTGCTGGACGTGGCCGGGAGCGGGGCTCCGGCCGTGGCGGGGGATCCACTCGGCAGCGGGACGACGGGAGCCCCCAGGGCACTCTGGGATAGCCCCGCCTCGCTGACATCACCAGAGAGAGAGGTGGAGAGGCCGGAAGGCTTAGGAGTCTGGAGGGAGGAGAGGATGGAGGAGGAGAGAGGACGATGGAGAAGGAGGAGAGTAGGAGAGAGGAGGATGGAGGAGGAGAGAGGAGGATGGAGAAGGAGGAGAGTAGGAGAGAGGAGGATGGAGGAGGAGAGAGGAGGATGGAGGAGGAGAGAGGAGGATGAAGGAGGAAAGAGGAGGATGGAGGAGAGGATGGAGGAAAAAGGATAGAGGAGAGGAGGATGGAAGAGGAGAGAGGAGGATGAAGGAGGAAAGAGGAGGATGGAGGAGAGGATGGAGGAAAAAGGATAGAGGATAGAGGAGAGGAGGATGGAAGAAGAGAGAGGAGGATGGAAGAGGAGAGAGGAGGATGGAAGAGGAGAGAGGAGGATGGAAGAAGAGAGGAGGATGGAGAAAGAGAGAGGTTAGACAGAGAACGGGAGGCGGAGAGATATGGCAGAGAGACCAGACAGAAAAGGGATGTTGAAGAGAGAGATACACACGTGTAGCTAAACATGGAGCAAAGGTTGTGACACCCACACCCTGATGGCAGATGAACATGACCCCCAGATGACCCTGTAAGGACGTGATCCTGCTGTGACCCTGCTGTGACCTCTCATGACCATGACATCACCTCACTACCCCACACACACCAGGCCTTTTTTTTTTTTTTTAAGGATTCCTGCTCCAGTAGACAGGCTGTGTGATAGGACAGCCCCTGTCCAGCACCCTGTTCACCGCATGTGTGGCTGAGGAGGAGTGGGGGGGGGGGGCGGGACGTACCACGAGGCGGGAGGGGACGCTGCCAGGACGTACCAAGAGGGAGGGGAGGGAGCTGGCAGAGATGAGGCGGCCTGGGGTGCTCCACTGACACTCTGTTACGCTCTGATACAGCAGAGACTGCGTTAGCTGCTGGAGCCGGAGGGCGCCTGCTCCGGCCTGGAGTTAGTCTGACAACTTTACACTGCAGACTGGCTTTACACTGGCAACTGTACACTATGAACTTTACACTTAACTGTTATACTGTAGACTGGCTTTACACTGGCAACTGTACACTATGAACTTTACACTTAACTGTTACGCCGCAAACTGGCTTTACACTGTAAATACTTATTCTCTGTGTGTGTGACTGTTTGTTCCCTCTTCCTCCTCAGGAGGAACAGGGTGGATCGTGTGATGGATGGAAGGTGAGTGGATTCAGACGGGTGAGCTCTGCTTCATCATTCGTTTTCACCTCAACGTCTGTCTGTTTGTAAATAAGCTCACCTTGGCCGGACGGCGGGTTGAGGACTGGAGGAGGATGGGAGAGATGCGGAAAGAGCGGGATACACACACACGCAAGACAGGAGAGGGGGGGGCAGCAGGTTATAGCAGTAGCAGGTGAGGGGAAGTAGAGGCAGGGTTTGTTAGTCACCAGACAAACGCATACATCCCTACAACACAACTCCTGCACAACTACGACTATGCATTTCCAGCTGTAACACGTTACACCATCTGCATGCAGTCGATATGTTATAGAAGATATGTTACAGCAGATATGTTACAGCCGATATGTTACAACAGATATGTTACAACAGATATGTTATAGTAGATATGTTATAGTAGACATGTGCTCATGAGAATGAGAGAACAGTCGCTCAAGTGAAAATATAAACTTTGTGTTGAAATCATGAGTGAAAGCAGCACACACACACACACACACACCATGCCTTTCATTGCAGGCAAAAACTTGTGTTTATACCTCCTCCAAATTGTAAAAATTGTCAAATAACTATAACCCAGGAGAAAACGTAACACAACTTTTACAACAACGACGACGACGATAATAAATGAGACCAAAAAGCATGTCTGTGTCGCGAAAGAAAACAAGGCATGCAAACGTAAATCAGTAAGATGACCGCGTGTTGAAGTTGAAAATCTCAGTACCTTCTTAAGGGCAGATGTCTGCAGGATTTGGGATAGGGAAAGACAAGAGAGGGTGGCATTAAGAAGACAAGAGTTAAGGGGGGGGGGGGGGGGTTATGGCAAGGGGAGGAGGGGAGGTGGAGGGAGGGAATCGGAGAGAGCAGACTGAAAGGGTTCTGATAAGGAACCACACTTCACTGTCTGCTGCCTCAGGGGAATCAGATCAGGAAGGAGAACACGACATCAGCTACTTAAGTTATCTTGGCCTCCGTCTCCCATCCTGAATTGAAAACTTCAGTGAGAAGCGCACTGTTCTCCTATCCCTGGTTTTGGAAATGTTTGCAGGTTTTGTCGGAAAGCGAGTGGTGTTCTGTTCATCTGGGAGAGTGAGAACAATACCATCCGGGCTTGTCTCTCTGTCTTTGTGTCTGTCTACCAGTGGTCTGTCTGTCTGTCTACCAGTGGTCTGTCTGTCTGTCTACCAGTGGTCTGTCTGTCTGTCTACCAGTGGTCTGTCTGTCTGTCTACCAGTGGTCTGTCTGTCTGTCTACCAGTGGTCTGTCTGTCTGTCTACCAGTGGTCTGTCTGTCTGTCTGTCTGTCTTTCTTACCTGCTTGGTTGACTTGGGAGTCTCAGGAATGTCTGAGGAGAAACAGAGAAGACATGGTTACACACAACAACATTCTGTGGAAAAGGTAGAGAGAGCTGTGAGTCTGGGCCCGGTGCTGGGCCCCGGGCAGGTGGGGTAGCCCCGGGCAGGTGGCCCAGGGCAGGTGGGGTAGCCCCGGGCAGGTGGGGTAGCCCCGGGCAGGTGGGGTAGCCCCGGGCAGGTGGGGTAGCCCCGGGCAGGTGGCCCAGGGCAGGTGGCCCAGGGCAGGTGGCCCAGGGCAGGTGGGGTAGCCCCGGGCAGGTGGCCCAGGGCAGGTGGCCCAGGGCAGGTGGCCCAGGGCAGGTGGCCCAGGGCAGGTGGCCCAGGGCAGGTGGCCCAGGGCAGGTGGCCCAGGGCAGGTGGGGTAGCCCCGGGCAGGTGGCCCAGGGCAGGAGCTCACCTTTCTGCCTGAGGATCTTGGAGGTGGGGGCCTCTGGTGTGTCTGGAGAGGGGGTGCTGGAACCCTCGTCCACCAGCTGAATCTGTACGGGCGTGCACAGATGGTTACACACTGTGTGTGTGTGTGTGTGTGAGAGCGAGACAGAGCGAGAGAGAAAAGGGCATGTGTATATATATATGTGAGTGTGTGTATGTGAGTGTGTGTGAGTGACCCTCCCCCCTCACCTGGCTCTGCCGTACGAAGATGCCGTGGTTCTCCTCGCAGGTGAAGTAGCGCTTGCCCTGCACCGTGCCGTCGTTCTTGCCCTTGGCCTCGTCCAGGATCACGCCCACCCACTTGCCCGAGGCAAACAGCGTGGCGCCCACGTAGGCCACAGTGCCCCGCTGGCCCTTCCCGATCACCTCCACCAGGGAGCCCACCTTGGCCGGCCGCCCTCCGCCCTCCGCTCCACTCATCCTGCTGATCAAGACGCTGGTCAGCTGGAGAGAGAGAGACAGGAAGAGGGGTCGGGAGTGAAGGATAGAGGAGAGAGAGAAATGTGCAAGAAGAAGAGAGGGTGGTGAGGGGAAAAATCTGATTGGCTCACGAACAAACACAACGACTTCACGTCGTCCTACCGAACCTCTGCTTCACCCGACCTATGACCTCCCCAACCCCACCCCTGTGACTCCTCCAAGCCCCTGTCCATAGTGGGGCCAGGGTGGTTCAAGCTGCCAGGCCTGAGCGCGGGGCAGCGGACAGTCACACCCAGTCACACGGCCCCGCTCCTCAACAGTTCCCCCTGGTGAACAACCAGGCTCCCTGTCCCTCCTCACAGAGACACGCATTCATGAAGACACCAGCCAACCCTCCCCCCCCACCTCAACCCCCCCCCCCCCCCCCGAGGGCCAAGTACACGCGCTGATCTGGGCCGAGGAGGAGGAGGAGACCTGAGGTTTTACACCTCCACCACGGGTGGAGGAGCACCCGTCTGGAGGGTGGAGAACCAGAAGACGAGAAGGAATGTTGTTATGTTATCAAGGCTGATGCCGGGGGGGATTCCAGGAGATTACCGGACAAATTCGATCCGCGAGGAAGCCGACAAGGGAAGAAAAAATGTGTTTCAACCCGGGAGAAGCTGGAGGGGGAGAGCGACCTGGAGGTGTGTCTCCTCCATGACGCAGAGCTGAGAAGATGACGTCAGCCATCGCTGCTCCACCTTCAGACAACGCCCTGACTTCAGCCATCGCTGCTCCACCTTTAGACAACGCCCTGACTTCAGCCATCGCTGCTCCACCTTTAGACAACGCCCTGACTTCAGCCATCGCTGCTCCACCTTTAGACAACGCCCTGACTTCAGCCATCGCTGCTCCACCTTTAGACAACGCCCCAATGCTCCACCCAGATCCCCTCCACGCTGTGGTGAGTACGACCGCACCACCCACCCACACAATGCCCCCACATATCCCCTTAGCCTAGCAGGGGTCGGGTTTGAACCTGCCACAAGCTCGAGATCCGCAGCGAAACGCTCTAACCACTCAGCCGTACTCATCCGATCCGCTCAGTATTTCTACGTCTTTGCCACTACACCACAACAAATCTTCCGAAAAAGGAGTTCCTGTGTTTTTGTTTGGTTGTCTTTGCCTTTGTCATCTCCTGGATACTCACCCGCGGGGTGGAGGAGTGTCTCCTGTTCAAAGCCATCCTGCTGTCTGGTCGTGTGACACCCTAGACCCCACTGACTGACTGACTGACTGACTGACTGACTGACTGACTGGCTGACTGACTGACTGGCTGACTGGCTGACTGGCTGACTGGCTGGCTGGCTGGCTGGCTGGCTGACTGGCTGACTGACTGACTGGCTGACTGACTGGCTGACTGACTGACTGACTGGCTGACTGGCTGACTGGCTGACTGGCTGGCTGACTGACTGACTGGAGAGCTTCTCTGTCTCTCCTCATACATATCTCATTCTGAAGTAGAAGATATAGTCTGGGAGAAGAGGAGGAGGGTTCATGGGAGATGGAACTGCTGCATAACTACAACGTCACAGCTGTCAGGAGACAGAGAGGACAATTTAGGCTTTGCTTCCAATATGGTAACTTCCAAGGAATGCGTAAAATATATATATATATATATATAATATACACATATTATAACCCTTCTGACAAGCAATGTCACAAAGGGCTTCACATACGCCCATTGAACTGCACCTTAACAACAAAAATCTTTCAACGAGGTTGACGCGGTTCATACCCACAGATTAAATACAATTCTGCAGCGAGAGAATTAAAAAACATCGTCTATTTATTATACTTTTCTTGTCGTCGAGGTGGTGTTACGTGCGTGTGTACGGTAACGGTACAGACGGAAAGCTATGATGCGAGACTGATGTTTCTGTCAGTCCCAGGTCACAACAAACAAACGCCCACGCGGGTACACGGAGAACGTCAATTGAAGTTACTGCTAACCTAATTTGAACATAGGATCATCTATATACTCAACCTAGCTACTAACGCGCATTACAAAAATAATTATTTGTGTACCCATGGCCTCTGCTGTTGTTAGCTATCTAACGGGTGAAGTTTCATAGCGACGTTTAATCGATGCTTGTTTTGATAAGCTGGTTAGAAGGACAGTTAGTGTTACATTGCTAACCTCTATTACATCACCAGTAAAGTCCTAGGTTAATGGCACTATCTAACTAACTTGCTATCTAACCTTCCACCCATCCAAACAAAATAGACTATTGACATAATGACACAAATCCAGTTAGATTGCAAGTTTTGACGTTACTGTTCGTTAGCTAGCTACTGTAGCTAGCTAGACGACATTGTCGTTGGAATCAACGGGCCTTTATCGTGAGAAACAGAACAAGTCATTTTCTTTTTGACACTTACCTATGATTAAAAAGGAGGCCTTTTTTTGTTATTTGATCGCTGATAGTGTGTCGATGGATTAATAACCAATTATTATAGCCAAAGTAGCTAGACAGATAAAGGTAACTAGCTAGCTGGCTAAGGGTCAATTTTGCTGGGTCAGCTCAAAGGAAACGTCCACCGGTGAACTTCCGCATTTTCAGGTTTTTTCGAAATAAAAGTCTCGTTCTCTGTAGTTTTGGGACCTGTTAATTAACGGTCTGCAAAAATGTCTATCTTAAAAAATATATTTTTCGAAATCAAACGTAAGTTAGGAATTTCAACTAAAGATATGCTGATATGATATATATTTAGGTTGACTTAGAGTACTTAATTGTAGCACATTAAATACAAATGTTTATTAAATAGGTAATCGATAAAATATTAGGTAATGATCTATTCTTTTTTTTTCTTCTTTTTTGATGTATATTTTTTTATTGAAAATGTACAAACCATACATTGCAACTTTGATACTCCTTTAATACATGAAAGGTACAGAACATTTACCAAATGGCATAATGACATTGTTATGAATTGCAAAAATACACATTTTATAATACAGGATTTATAATGAATTACAAAGGAAGTGAAAATGAAAATTATATATATATATTAAATTAAATAATGCAACAAATAAAGGGAAGTTCAGTTCAATTATGGTTCGATGATATCGTGGGAAAGTGTTTTGGCATATCGTACAATTCTTGTGCTTTTCTTCCGTGGTTATGATCTATTTTCAATAACGCATGTTATGAAGACTTCCTGGTTGCCAAGTAGGTTTACATAAACATTGGAGTAGTACCTGTATTGTCCAGTGTTCTAATCTACAGGTGCACTTTATTTATATTAACTACTACTAAAGATATTGGGGGAGATCTAGAAACGCAAACAAAAAGACAGCCTACCATGGTTTTCTCAGTAGAGCGTTAATCTAACCACCAGGTTCAGGAGGAGTCCGGAATGTGAGAAATGTGGAAAAAAGGAGTCTCATGACAGAACTTGATGCAACTGTAAACCCCCCCCCCCCTTCTCCATCTATTGGACTGTGACAGCGTGTTCATATTGTGGGATTGTCCCAATTGAATTTTATTGAATGTGAAAGAAAAACATTTTAAGTTATTGGAGAGCTTAATTGTAGCGCGCTGCAACTTTGGAGCCGCTTGGATACCCCTTTTGTGGTGGCGCCTGCGCTTTGAGTCATAATTAGGGACAGTCCGGAGCCAGCCAATAGCATCACGGATGATACTGTAACTACCGGGCCGGTTGGACAGGGAGACGCTCGTGCGAAGCGCTGGGGCGGCAGACACCAACTGAAAGTGCAAGAGAGATTGTGACAAACAGGTCCGAAACTCGCCATCCCATCTCCCCCAGCAAGGTATGCCTTTGTTGTCAGTTTTAATATTGCCATCTATTGTCGAGATCCATTAGTAGTTTTGGTAATGTGTTGATAACCAGACCATAGCAATCTGTCTGGAAATGAATGCTGAAAGTGCGGTTGTCCCAACTGACATGAGTACGGAACTTGGTGTCACGCAAAGTCGCCTGAGCTGATTAAACACTGGGAGTTTATCGCTGACAAGCCGACAGTTGAAAATGAACAAAATCACTGGTTATAATTGCGAAACGAAAAGTGGAATTCTACGTTTCATTTTTGTAGCGCTTTCCACAGCTTCTTACCTCCACAAAGTCAGCAACTTTATCAGATTCTTTGGCACAGAGGGTGTGGATGTGTGTGACACATGACGTCACCTCTTGTTCCCGGTCCGCTCGCCATTCCTTTGGGAGAGTGATCCACCGGCCGCCCTACACGCCTAAAAAACACAATTTCTAATACAATCGTTATAAAGTTACGTTTATTTTTTATTTTGAAAGTATAGCTGACTATATGATCGATTTCAAATAGGGAACAGATGATTGAGAGGTTTTATAAAGAAGCAGGAGAGCTAAACATTAAAGTTAGAGTTGAGGGCGTGTCAAGCTAGGACACCGTCTAGAACCATCCGTTGATGATGTTGAATGATTCGATTAACATCATCGTTATTCGTCTCTGGTCGT
>NC_140385.1:2345000-2367500 GCF_054491055.1 Hypomesus nipponensis
TCTCTCTCTGTTTCTTCTGTCCCTCCTGTTCCATCTCCCCCTCGCCTTCTCCCTCCCTCCCTCCTCCCTCCACATCTCTCCTTCCTCCCCCCTCTTTCTCTCCCCTCCGTGCTGCTTATTCAGAACTAGCAGCTGCTCTCTCTCTCTCTCTCTCTCTCTCTCTCTCTCTCCCTCCCTCCCTCCCTCCCTCCCTCCCTCCCTCCCTCCCTCCCTCCCTCCCTCCCTCCCTCCCTCCCTCCCTCCCTCTCTCTCTCTCTCTCTCTCTCTCTCTCTCTCTCTCTCTCTCTCTCTCTCTCTCTCTCTCTCTCAGCCAAACACGTTTCAGCCAGTGCCCCCTGCTTTTCTATGAAAACAACTGACCTCACTCCTCGCTCGCTCGCTCCCACTCTCTTGTTCTTTCTCTCTCTCCCCTTCTTTCCCCCCCACGCCTCTCTCTCTCTATGTCGACAACCCACGCTCTCTCCCTTTCCCTCTCTCTCTCCCCTTCTCTCCTCATCCCTCCCTCTCTCTCTCCCCATTTTGTGTATCCATGACAGGGCCCGACACACAAAGGGGGCTGGAGGGGGGGCTGGTGTGGGGGGCTGGTGGTGGCCCTCTCTAATCCCTCTATTCTCCAACAGATTAGCTGCACAGTGAATCAGCACATCTAGATCCATTAGTACTGTCTGTGTCTGTCTGTCTGGGGGGGGGGGGGGGGGGGGGTGTATGTTGCTGAGGAGTGTGTTTTAAGTTTGAGTCAAAAGTTTGACTTCCTGTCTCCTGTTTTGTTTCCAGGTCAGACAAGAGGATGACCCTGCCGTCGAGGTTCCACAAGGAAGTCCACGCTCACCTCTCCAGGAACTCCTCGCAGGGCAGCTGTAAGTAAGACACACACACACACACACACTCACACACACTCACACACACTCACACACTCAAACACACACACACTCACACACACACACACACACACACACACACACACACTCACACTCACACACACACTCACACACACTCACACACACTCACACACTCAAATACACACACACTCACACACACACACACACGCACGCACGCACGCACACACTCACACTCACACACACACACACACACACAAACACGCACGCACACACACACACTCACACACTCTCACACACACACACACACACACTCAGAGGGTCTAGCTGCTCCCACTCTCAGGAAACAGCCTCATGACTCGTTCATCATAACAGCCTGCAGGTCCACTTTCCACCACAGCGCATGACCCTCCCTCCCCTCCCCTCCCTCCCCTCCCCGCCTCACTCCCTCCCCCCTCCCTCCCTCCCAAAGCCCTCTCCAATCTCAACGAGAGCCCTGGTTCGGGGAAGGGCAGGCCTCACCCTCCCAGCGACTACAACTCCCAGGAAGTCCAGGGGCGCATCCAGGAAGTGCTGACTAAGTACAGCAATGGCTTCTGGGTGTCGAAGTTGCCCCAGATGTACAAAGAGCTGTACAAAGAGGACCTTCCCCCAGAGGCCCTGGGCGACCTGGAGAAGTGGCCCCACATCTGCACAGTACGGCCCGCACACGCTCACTGCCTCCACCACACGCAGTCATGTGACACGCAGACCCCTGTGATTAAACCATAACTCCTTGATCGGCAGTTAAATGCTACATCCCTGAACTAGCATCACTAGCGTTCAAAAGATCACTGCACCTTCGTAGGATGACGTGTGTCATGTTTGACTGTTGACTACAGTAGTTTGTTTGCTAGTTATGGAAACGCATGGCAGCTGAAAATTCTCTAACCTCTGTGCTACATGCTGAGCTGAAGCCAACTGTGAATCTGAAAGGCCCCTTTGTTTTCAGCTGGAGAAACCCTGTAGCAGCAACCCCTCAGAGCTCCTTCTTTACCCCGCCAAAGACCCTCCCCCCTCGCCTCCTGCCGTCTCCCCCCCCACTTCCTCCCCCCTCACCTCCCCCCCCACCTCCTCCCCCAGAGTGTCCCCCCTCACCTCCTCCCCCACAGACAAACACTCCCCCGCCCCTCGGCGACCCCCAGCCGGCAGCCCCCCTCCCCTGACCCCGCCCTCCTGCTCCCCCGGCCCCCCCGCCCCCCTCGCCCCCCCCGCCTCCCTCTCCCCAGACCTGGAGCAGAAGCTGGGGGAGCTCCTGCTGAAGTACAGTAACGGGCTCTGGGCCCACGCCCTGCCCAAGCTCTTCCAGGACACCTACAAGACCACGCTGCCCGACCACGTCCTCCACAACCTGGCTCTCCTCTCCCACATCTGCTCCGTGGACTACCCCATGCCCGACAACCCCAAGCGGGCCATCCTGTACCGGCAAGCGCGGGGAGGCAGCGGAGGAGGAGGAGGAGGGGAGGATGAGAAGCCTAACTGTACGGGCGAGGAGGAGAGGAGGGAGGAGGTGGGGAGGAGGCTGAGGCACCAGGCAGCTCCTCCTCTCCTCATCCCCCAGGAGGAGTACCCCTCTGTGCTCGTGGTGGAGGCCGGCAGCACCAACGCAGTCATCCTCCGGTAACCGAGACAACACACTTATAATCAGAAACACGTTTTTATCACCTTTAAGGAATTTGCTTTGGTGTCAGATAACTACATACACCCAGTGTGAGGGTTCTTCACACACAGACGACACGAGGGCCATGAAAACATGCATCACACCGTAACAGAAGTTAGCCATAGAATAACGAAACGTGTATTGTGTGTGTGTGTACTGTGTGTGTGTGTATTGTGTGTGTGTGTGTACTGTGTGTACTGTGTGTGTGCAGCTACATCGGTGAGGGTTACTCCCAGGCACAGGAGACCCTGGAGGACGAGATGAGGGAGTTCTATCGCCAGGACAACCAGCGCCGACCTTTGACCTCCCCTTCCCCGGGCCAGCTGGCGGCCGTCAGGGCAGAGGAGGAGGAGGAGATCCTCCGAGCACAGGTCACAGAGGTCATGGCCGACAAGGTCAAGGTAGGGTCAAAGGTCACAGTTTATTTTGTTTGGTAGGAAGATAATAAAATGTATTTGATTTAGATCGGGTTCTGTGTTTGTTTTTAGTTGTATGGGAGGGATTGTGTTATGTTATATGCTTGTATGCTTTCGATATGGTGATAAAAGGAGTGACAAGTTTCTCTCCTCCCACCCCTGTTGCTTCTTTGTGTGTGTGTGTGTGTGTGTACCATGTGACTGTGTGTGTGTGTGTGTGTGTAACCACACAGGTATACTATGTGGATCATGGCTTCTCGGAGGTCATCAGCAAAGGAAAAGTGTTTGAGCTGCATCAGAAGTTTTTACAGCTTCCCCTCCAAGCGACCAGATGTAAACTGGCAGGTGAAGAGGCCTAATGTTGTATGCACCTTCATCAAGTGTGTGTGTGTGTGTGTGTGTGTGTGGTGTGTGTGTGTGTGATGTGTGTGTGTGTGTGAAGGCAAACTCCCCCTCAGCCAGGATCAAATGCACAAACCATCTCTAGAGGACTTGTATTAATTCACTATCTGCTGTGTGTGTGTGTGTGTGTGGTGTGTGTGTGTGTGGTGTGTGTGTGTGTGTGTGTGTGTGTGTGGTGTGTGTGTGGTGTGTGTGTGTGTGTGTGTGGTGTGTGTGTGTGTGGTGTGTGTGTGTGTGGTGTGTGTGTGTGTGTGTGTGTGTGTGTGGTGTGTGTGTGTGTTGTGTGTGGTGTGTGTGTGTGTGTGTGTGTGTGTGTGTGTGTGTAGGCCTAGAGCCCTTCTGCCAGGAGCCCGCCGTTCTGAAGAAGTTCGACGCCATGGCCAGCGGGAAGATCCTATTGGCTGAGATCCTGGAGAGGGAGCAGACCCCATTGGTGGTCCTGTACGACACGTCGCAGGATGATGATGTCAACATCAACGCCACGTGCATGAAAGCTCTGCAGGACCGGACCCTGACCAGTCCCCTGCAGGTTCAGACCACACACTTACTAACTAGATATACACACACATCAAACTACACATATACGTATGCTACCACATGATACTGAGTACTATGTGTGTGTGTGTGTGACTGTGTGTGTGTGTGTGTGTGTGTGTGTGACTGTGTGTGTGTGTGTGTGTGACTGTGTGTGTGACTGTGTGTGTGTGACTGTGTTTGTGTGTGTGACTGTGTGTATGTGTGTGTGTGTGTGTGTGTGTGTGTGTGTGTGTGTGTGTGACTGTGTGTGTGTGTGTGTGTGTGTTGCCCCCAGGTCAACAGTGCCTACATGAATGTGACAGTGAGTAGTGTGTGTTCAGATGGAACCATCTACTGCCAGCTGCGCTCCAGAGGACTGGCTAAACTGACGCACATCCTGGTCAAGGCTGAGGCCTACTTCCACTCCCAGGTCTGGGTGTGTGTGTGTGTGTGTGTGTGTATGTTTGTGTATGTTTGTGTCTCTGTGTGAGAGAGACATGTCTTCTAATTCTTGTACTATGAAGGTGGTTCTTCACGGTTGTGGCCAGATTGAGATTAAAGTCGGTAATCTGGGTTTAAGAGGCAGGCTACTCTAATCTGTTAATAGGACATAGGAACTGACCCAGTGACACAACAAAAAGCTACTTAGAATTCACGCACCAGAAACACTCAACCGAAAACACCATTCATGAATCAATTACTCATTTAATCTGTCTGAAATGCTTTTTATCACAGGCTATTCTCAACATTTTAGTAGTGGTTATCAGATTCATGAATGAAAACCTTTATTGCCCCGAGAGGAATTTGTTCTGCACCAAGAGATTGAAAACAGAGATACATTCAACACTGCAGACAGGACAGTACAGTGGACATAACACAATTATTACAAAGCACAGCGAGACAATAAATGCAAGAATAAAATAATACAAAATACAACTGAAGGCATCACAGAAAAAAACTTAAGAAATAACTTCAGAATGTCAGCAGGTCCAGTACAACGTCAAGTGCAGAGTGCCAGAAAGGATCAAGAAGGGAGCTCTTGTGCGTGTCGGCCGCAGAGCAGCGCCATCTAGCCCACAGATCTACAGTAGCGATAATGCCGCCCTTAGTCATACCCTTTTCTATGTGTGTCCGTCTCACGCTTATGACATCATCTGTGTGCGCCAGGTGACCTCAGAGTTCCTGGTGGCGAGGCCCTTCTGTGGGAAGGCCTGTCTGGCTAGGTACAAGGGCAAATGGTCTCGTGTGGAGGTGAGTCATGTCGTACATCGTTAACCCACCTTATATCACCTGGCCACGTCATGTATCTGCTGTTTGCCTTATGATGTACTGAGGAAAATCTCAGGCACCCAAGACGTTTCACAAGAATATGGTCTTAAATATCGATTTTTTTTATAATTTTTTGTTTTTGTCCTCTCCCCCTCCTTTCTCTCTCGCCCCCTCTCTCCCCCCCTCTCCCCCTCTCTCTCCCCCCCTCTCTCCCCCTCTCTCCCCTCTCTCCCTCCTCTCTCCCCCCCTCTCTCCCTCTCCTCTCTCCCCCCCTCTCCCCCTCTCCTCTCTCCCCCCTCTCCCCCTCTCTCCTCTCCCCCCTCTCCCCCTCTCTCCTCTCCCCCTCCTATCCCCCCTCTCTCCCCCCTCTCCCCCTCTCCCCCCCTCTCCTCTCCCCCCCTCTCCCCCTCTCTCCTCTCCCCCTCCTATCCCCCCTCTCTCTCCCCCCCCCTCTCTCCCCCTCTCTCCCCCCCTCTCTCCCTCTCCTCTCTCCCCCCCTCTCCCCCCCTCTCCTCTCCCCCCTCTCTCTCCCCCCTCTCTCTCCCCCTCTCTCCCTCTCCTCTCTCCCCCCCTCTCTTTCCCCCTCTCTCCCTCTCTCCCCCTCTCCAGATCACTAACCTGCATGGTAGCCGTGTGCTGGACATCCTGTTTGTGGACCTGGGGGTCCAGGCGTCTGTGGAGGTGTTTGAGCTGAGGGAGATCCCTCCTCCCTTCCTGAAAGACCTCGTCACCATCCCCCCACAGGTCAGGGGGAGCCAGCATCTCTGTGGGAGGGGGGGGGTGTCTAAGTCTGTGTGTGTTTGTTCTGACGTGCAGCAGAATGTGTGTGTGTGTATATGTGTGTGTGTTCTGACGTGCAGCAGTGTGTGTGTGTGTGTGTGTGTACAGGCTGTGAAGTGCTGTCTGTCTGACCTGGTGGTGTCTGCAGGCTGTGAAGTGCTGTCTGTCTGACCTGGTGGTGTCTGCAGGCTGTGAAGTGCTGTCTGTCTGACCTGGTGGTGTCTGCAGGCTGTGAAGTGCTGTCTGTCTGATCTGGTGGTGTCCGTGGGCTCCTGGACCCCTGAAGCCGTGCAGTGGCTACGAGATGCCGTGCTGAACTCTACTGACTGCAGCATGAAGGTGAGGGGAGGAGGGGAGAGGGGAGAGAGAGCAATTACAACTGCAAAGACGTGTGCTTAAGTGTCAGTTTGACTGAAGTGTCATCTCCCCATCCATCCCTCCCTCCTCTCTCCCCCTCCTCCCTCCCTCCCTCCCCCTCCCTCCTCCTCTCTCCCCTTCCCTCCTCCCTCCCCCTCCCTCCCTCCTCCCTCTTCCTCCCTCCCCTTCCCTCTTCTCTCCCCCCTCCCCCTCCTCCCTCCCTCCCCCTCCCTCCTCCTCCCTCCCCCTCCCTCCTCCTCCCTCCCCTTCCCTCCTCTCTCCTCTCTCTCCCCCTCCTCCCTCCCCTTCCCCCCTCCCTCCCCCTCTCCCCCTCCCTCTCCTCTGTCCAGATTGCCAAGATGGACGACAGCAAGCGTTGCGCCCACGTCCACCTGTTCCCCGACAAGAACTTCCACGACCCCTCGCGCAGCCTCAACCACAAGCTGGCCACCTCCGACCTCTTCAAACACCACCGGGACGTCTTCCTCTCCAGCCACGCCCCCCCGCCCCCCTCCCCCGCCGCCCCCCTGCCCCCACCCACTACCTCCACGCCCAGGACCACCACCACCAACGGCAGCGGCGCCACCCCATCCTCCACCTCCAAGCTCCGCAGGGCCCACTCCGGCTCGGGGCCCAACCCCAGCAGAGGCACCCCTCCCCGGCCACGCTCGCCTCCCCGGCTCCCTGCCCTCCTGGAGCTCCCCCAGGTGGGTCAGAATCTGGACGTCTACGTGTCGGTGGCCTGCCACCCGGGCCACTTTGTGCTGCAGCCCTGGAGGGACATGTACAAGCTGGTGATCCTGATGGGGGAGATGATCCTGTACTACAACAAGACGGAGGAGAAGCCCGTAAGAGCGGAGAAGAACCAGGTGTACGCGGCCAAGGTGGAGAACAAGTGAGTGGAGGGGGGCGAGAGAGAGAGAGAGAGAGAGAGAGAGAGAGAGAGGGAACAAGACAGATTTAACCTCTGACTTCCAGATAACATTTACATTTAGCAGACACTCTTATCCAGAGCGACTTACAGTAAGTACAGGGACATTTCCCCCAGAGGCAAGTAGGGTGAAGTGCCTTGCCCAAGGACACAACGTCTTTTGGCACGGCTGGGAATCAAACCGGCAACCTTCTGATTAATAACAATTTTAAAAATCCCTAACCGCTCAGCCACCTGACCCCTAACCCTTCCCCCCTCCCTGTGTGCTGCAGCTGGCACCGTGTGCTGGTGAAGGGCGTGCTGACCAACGGCCTGGTGTCTGTGTATGAGCTGGACTACGGCAAGCATGAGCTGGTGGGCGTCGCCAAGCTCCGCCCCCTCATCAAGGAGTTCCGACAACTGCCCTTCCAGGGCATCACCGCTCAGCTCGCAGGTAACCGCGGCAACGCGTTGCCATCCCCAGGAGGGGTGGAGAGGTGTGTGTGTGTGTGTGGTGGGGCTTAGATGTAGCAAGAGAGGCAGAGGGGAAAGGATCCATGGAAGAAGAAAAAAAGACCAAGCAATAATAAATAAATAAAAATTCTCAAAATATTTCCTCCTAGTTAAGTAAGGATGGCTACTGTCTCTCACTCATCTCATCTTCCTCCCCTCCCCCCCCTCTCTCCCCTCCACTCCCCTCCCTCCTTCCTCCCCCCCCCCCCCCCCACAGGGGTGAAGCAGAGGCAGTGGTCGGAGGCGGCCTCCATCGTGTTCCGGAACCACGTGGAGAGGAAGCCCCTGGTGGCCCAGCTGGAAGTGGTGCAGGAGGCGGAGCAGCCCTGGGACAGGAAGCTGACCGTGTTCCTGGTCGACACCTCGCAGGAGGAGCGCGACGTCTGGGTCCACGACATCATGGCGGAGTTCGCCACCGAGCCGTAGGACGGGAGGGGGGTTGCCGGGGGCTGCGTGTCACCATGGGAGGAGGGGGGAGGGGGGTCAGAAGGCGTTGCCGGGGGCGATTGGGAGGAGGATGGACATGGGATGAGACTTGTGTTGTGCTTGAGTGAAGACGTTAACTTACCTGCCACACACACGCGGCTTCGCATGGTCATGTGATTGAAGCTATGCATCACCTTAGGTAAGTTTGAAGCTTTGCGCCCAAGACTTGTTAGATCAAGCTGTTGAATCCATCGAAGGCTGCTGTGATTGAACCCTGGAGCGGACAACACAGAGGAAAGCTTTCTCTTGGATAAAGCTGTCGAATACATCTACCATTTACCTCTGGTTTCAAAAGTGTGATGCAATCTTAAATAATGCACAGTATTTAATACAAGTGGTCAGAGAATGTGGTTTAAGGGCCTTGAAAGAGACCTCAGAAATTGAGCCGGTCTTAAAGTTGACTATAGTTCAAAACATTCCTTGTCTTGGATGTTGATGTGACAGAAGACATCTTGTCTTTTCCACTCATGTGACTTTTGGTTTTCGATTCTATTTATTTTTCCCCCATTTGTTTTGTCTCAAGACAATGAGACGACTGCAGACGCCTGCATGAAAAGTAGCTGGATTTTGTGAATAACATAGTTAGATGCTAATATATGCTAACTGTTAGTGTTGAATGAATATCACACTCAAATCTAATTTGTTTTCATGAAAGTGCTTGGCAAACTTTAAGTGAAATAGTGCTTTATAGAGAGGGAGCCTCGCTTTGATGATAGTAAAACTCCAAATCCGGGACAGTGTTATGTGCACATCTGGAGCCAAACTGCTCCAATTAACCATTTCATTCTGGATAATCTCTCTTAGGTTCAAATGAATATTGGAGGTTAATAGAATCATGAAGAAAAAGGGGTTTGAAATAAAGCTACAAGGAGAAAGTAGTTTGTCGTCGTTTGTACCCCAAACAGCAAAAGGGAAAACATAAGGTTGATAAGGTTTCTTTATTAAAATATCAAAACATTCTCTCATTTCCATATCACATCTCATATTTGCAGAACATCACAAAACCAACTCCTCTACAAGTTATCAAGTGTCTAAAGCAGATGATTCAATACTAACCTAGCAAAATACCGCTAACTAACTAAAAGGTTCGTACTCATGACCCAGAGCACTGCTCAAGTCTTGAGGCAGGTCAGACCACACGGCTAGGCCCAGTCACCTTGTAGCGTCCCTACAGACACCATTCAACAGGTCCCATACACATCCTGGTGATGAACCATTCATCGCATCGACATCACAACCGTGTCGCGACGACGACGACAGGAGGCAGCTACCGGATGGAGAGCATCATCACGAACTCTGGAATCCAGGAGAGAGTTAAAGGGTCTAACCAAAATATTTGTTCAACCTTTTTCCCCCCCAACATTTTTTTTTGCTCAGCCTATCAAAACTTTTTTAGCTAAATATTTGTTCAAGCTTTTTATCCAAAAGCATTTGTTCAAACTTTTGAACGTTTTTTCTAAAAATATTTGTTTTATCTGCATTTATTACATTTTTATTAGATTTTTTAATATAATATTTCAACCTATGGAAACTTCCCCCCAAAAAAGGATTTCTACCTTTTGAAACCTTTTTTCCTTTTTTTTTTCTTCAACCTTTCAGAACTTGTTTTTGTTTAGTTTTTTTTAAATCGCTCCACACAAGTGTATTACATACACAATATATTTCACATTATTTGGAAACTTGTGACAAGGTTCTCTCTCACCGTCAAAGTCCACATCTCCATCTCCGTTGATGTCCATCTCCTTCAGGATCTCCTCCAGCTCGCCCTTCTTCAGCTTCTCCCCCAACAGGGACTTCACCGCCTCCTTCATCTCATCCTGGGTGATCTTCCCGTCTCCGTCCGTGTCAAACTGAGAGGTGGAGGAGGTGAAGGGGAGGAGGTGAGGTGAAGGGGAGGAGGTGAGGTGAGGAGGTGAAGGGGAGGAGGTGAGGTGAGGAGGTGAGGGGAGGTGAGGTGAGGTGGTGAGGTGAGGGGAGGAGGTGAGGTGAGCGGAGGAGGTGAGGTGAGCGGAGGAGGTGAGGTGAGCGGAGGAGGTGAGGTGAGCGGAGGAGGTGAGGTGAGCGGAGGAGGTGAGGGGAGGAGGTGAGGGGAGGAGGTGAGGGGAGGAGGTGAGGGGAGGAGGTGAGGTGAGGTGAGGAGGTGAGGTGAGGAGGATCAGTCTCGGCTGGCCACCATAGTAAATCAGACTGGACCTTTCTAGTTTAAATAAAAGGTCCAATCAAAATAATCAATAGCTAAGCATCACCTGTTGGAAGGCAGATTTCAGCTCCTTGAGTCCCAACATGTCGGCCGTCTCTGACATCATCCTGGGACCCATCAGCTCACAGAAGTCATCGAAGTCCATCAGACCGCCCACTGCAGACCACACAACCAATCAGCCGTCAGGATACGGGAAGGACGTGGATTAAGGGCCAATCAGATGTCAGGATACTGACTAGCCTGGGCATGATCTGCAGTCCTGTTTCCAGTAGTACCCAACTTATTACTGTCATTCCCTCCTAATCGGTACATCATCATCACAGAACCCCCCCCCCCCTCTCATCATCATCATAGAACTATCCACCCTCTCATCATCATCATCATCACCATGACGACTCACTCCTCATCTTGATCTGCTGCACGATCTCCAGCAGCTCCATCTCAGTGGGCATGTACCCCATGGTCCTCATGCACTCCGCCACATCCTTGTAGTTCAGGTAGCCGTCCCCTTGCTCAAACTGCTTGAAGGCCTCCGCTAACTCTGGGGTCGAAAGGTCAAAGTTCAGGGGTCAGATCAAGACCCATGATGAGTGATGAGGGGGGTCAGAGGGGGTGGAGGTCGATACATGTTTTGCGTGCCACGTTCTGAATCCAAGGGCAGGGCTTAAGGGTCAGGAGTTGGAATCCCAGGTGAGGGGTTAAGGTTCAGGAGTTGATGGTTGCAGTTACTCACCGTCCAACTCTGCCTGTGCCAGCTCCCTCTCCTGCAGACACAACAAGATGACAGGTGAGCAGGTGTCACCTCCCTGGAGAGCAGGTGTCACCCAGGCCCAGGTGGGGACACTTCCTGATTACATGGGATTAGGAACCTCAAACGTCCCGTCTGACAACCAACCAGTGATGCTAAGACACACACACACACAAAGCCAGATTCACTTCCCAAAACTTGCTAATCAAATCACACAATACCAGTTACCACACTACCACATTTCTTACCCTTGGAAAAAAAAAACTCAATTCCTAAATAACCTCTGGCCATGGCTAAATAAAACATACCTTCTCTTTCAAGTAGCTACTAACCATCTCATATCTGGATGATTTATCCTAACGAGGTTTGGCACAGATCAGTAGGTCAGAAGCTAAGAATACAGCACGCCGAACAGGATTACTGGAACTACCTGCAGATGGACTTATAGAGCTCTCTCAGCAGCTAAGTTACCTCCCATGAAGGGGCGTTCGACGCCTCTGGCATAGCTGCAATGGTCTCAGCAGAGTCTTACGTTACATTTGATGTATTTATCAGACGTCTTCGTCCTGACTGAAAACACATGCCTACTGTCTGCCGGGACGATGCTCAGAGGGGAAGGCTTCAGGTCAGAGGGGTGGGAGGGCAGCGTCGCCGTGACAATAGGCACACACATGGCATGTGTTTGTTCTCCAGCGACACAGGAAGGTAATCCTACAAGACGACCGTGACCTCTCAAGAGTCAGGGTCAGAGGTAACTGCTGGTGTAATGTCTGAGCAAACGGCCAAGGAAATGCTGCCCAACAAGCCCACATCAAATCTATCTATAAATACCACAATAGAATCTGCTCCCTCACCCAAATAAAAACATGCTAAAACCATCGCTTCACAACGCAGAATACAAATATTTCATCAAAAAAAAAAAAACTTACATCGACTTCGGTGATTGTTTCTTCCCACGCCAATTTAGTGTGTTCAACTGAGGTTAGACAGCCCCCAGTTAATTACAGACAGAAAGAGAGACAGACACAGACAGAATCGTACCGCTCCGAACACAGTGCTGAGCAGGCTGGTGTACACCTTGTTCATCTGGGTCTCACTCGTCTTCTTGGCCTTCACCTTCTTGGGGGTCTCAGAGCTGGACGACGAGCCCTTCCGGGACTTGGGGGCGCCATCTTTGCTGCGAGGGGGCGAGGGGAACACACGGCGAGGTCACGGGCTGCTGTTCTCACTACAACCTGTCTCTCACAAGCTCCCCCGGACCACAAACGTAAACAAGACCTTCTCTAGGTGTTCCTTCCTTATCAGAACGTGTTAAACTACACCCTGGGTCACCATTCCATATCTGTATCCACACACTAGGACGCGCCAGTACCCTACACAGGGGCAGCATTACAGCAGTAACTGCTCCAGTGAGCTCCTTCTTTAACAAACTACTATAAACCCCTCTGAAGCCAGTGTGATACTCATGCCCCCTGGTAGTGGGGAGGAGGAGGAGGAGGGGGGACTCACAAGCTGTAGTGAGGAGGAGGAGGAAGGGGGGACTCACAAGCTGTAGTGAGGAGGAGGAGGAGGGGGGACTCACAAGCTGTAGTGAGGAGGAGGAGGAGGGGGGACTCACTAGCTGTAGTGAGGAGGAGGAGGAGGGGGACTCACTAGCTGTAGTGAGGAGGAGGAGGGCGGAGAGACTCACTAGCTGTAGTGAGGAGGAGGAGGGGGACTCACTAGCTGTAGTGAGGAGGAGGAGGGCGGGGAGACTCACTAGCTGTAGTGAGGAGGAGGAGGGCGGGGAGACTCACTAGCTGTAGTGAGGAGGAGGAGGGGGACTCACTAGCTGTAGTGAGGAGGAGGAGGAGGGGGGGACTCACTAGCTGTAGTGAGGAGGAGGAGGGCGGGGAGACTCACTAGCTGTCGTGAGGAGGAGGAGGGGGGACTCACTAGCTGTAGTGAGGAGGAGGGGGGGGGACTCACTAGCTGTAGTGAGGAGGAGGAGGAGGGGGACTCACTAGCTGTGGTGAGGAGGAGGAGGAGGGGGGAGACTCACTAGCTGTAGTGAGGAGGAGGAGGAGGAGGAGGGGGGACTCACTAGCTGTAGTGAGGAGGAGGGGGGGGGGGACTCACTAGCTGTAGTGAGGAGGAGGAGGAGGGGGACTCACTAGCTGTAGTGAGGAGGAGGGGGGGGACTCACTAGCTGTAGTGAGGAGGAGGAGGGGGGACTCACTAGCTGTAGTGAGGAGGAGGGGGGGGGGGACTCACTAGCTGTAGTGAGGAGGAGGAGGAGGGGGACTCACTAGCTGTGGTGAGGAGGAGGAGGGGGGGAGACTCACTAGCTGTAGTGAGGAGGAGGAGGAGGAGGAGGGGGACTCACTAGCTGTAGTGAGGAGGAGGGGGGGGACTCACTAGCTGTAGTGAGGAGGAGGAGGAGGGGGACTCACTAGCTGTAGTGAGGAGGAGGGGGGGGGGGGACTCACTAGCTGTAGTGAGGAGGAGGAGGGGGGGACTCACTAGCTGTAGTGAGGAGGAGGGGGGGGGGACTCACTAGCTGTAGTGAGGAGGAGGAGGGGGGGGACTCACTAGCTGTAGTGAGGAGGAGGGGGGGGGACTCACTAGCTGTAGTGAGGAGGAGGAGGAGGAGGGGGACTCACTAGCTGTAGTGAGGAGGAGGGGGGGGACTCACTAGCTGTAGTGAGGAGGAGGAGGAGGAGGGGGACTCACTAGCTGTAGTGAGGAGGAGGAGGGGGGACTCACTAGCTGTAGTGAGGAGGAGGGGGGGACTCACTAGCTGTAGTGAGGAGGAGGAGGGGGGGGGGACTCACTAGCTGTAGTGAGGAGGAGGGGGGGGACTCACTAGCTGTAGTGAGGAGGAGGAGGAGGAGGGGGGGACTCACTAGCTGTAGTGAGGAGGAGGGGGGGGGGGGACTCACTAGCTGTAGTGAGGAGGAGGAGGAGGAGGGGGGGACTCACTAGCTGTAGTGAGGAGGAGGGGGGGGACTCACTAGCTGTAGTGAGGAGGAGGAGGGGGGGGGACTCACAAGCTGTAGTGAGGAGGAGGAGGAGGGGGGGGGACTCACTAGCTGTAGTGAGGAGGAGGAGGAGGGGGGGGGACTCACTAGCTGTAGTGAGGAGGAGGAGGAGGAGGACTCACTAGCTGTAGTGAGGAGGAGGAGGAGGAGGAGGACTCACTAGCTGTAGTGAGGAGGAGGAGGAGGAGGACTCACTAGCTGTAGTGAGGAGGAGGAGGAGGAGGAGGACTCACCCGTCTGTGGAGGCAGCAGAGGCAGCAGAGGAGGTGGAGGCGGTTTTGGACATGCTGAGGAAACAGACCTAGTGTTAGGAGCCACGCACACCCCATCACACTCCACCTTCTGACCTTGCCTACACCACCCTACCTGTCCTCTACACCACCCTACCTGCCCTCTACACCACCCTCCCTGCCCTCTACACCACCCTACACCACCCTCCCTGCCCTCTAAACCACCCTACCTGCCTGCTTTTACTGTGGCTGAACTTTCAGTACTTGGTGACAAAGTGGGTATACCATGCGGCCGTTACATAGATATAGCACGTATAGCCTTGAACGCACCCCCGTCATCCACCCCTGATCTGCTTCCCCTCCACATGGACAAGCCAAAACAACCCAGGTATGGGTCTTACCTTAGAAGTTCTACCCTCGACAGCGCTCTACCGACTGAAAGAGTGACCAGTCTTCTCCTCTGCTCCTGACGCGCATCAGCCCTCCTTTAGTCCCTCCTCCTCCTCTCCTTCTCTCCATCAGGGGATTACCTGGCTAAATGTGTAGAGATTAAAGAGCAGGATCTCATGTGAGCAGGTGTGACACTGTCGCAGCATGGTCATGACAGACTGGCTTATTGAGATCATGGTGATATACTGTGTGTGTGTGTATGTATGTATGTTTTTTTTTATATATACATGCATGAATGTCCTGCTGTTTCCACTCAGTGTGTGTAAACAAAGCCGTAAAAACTAGGCCAACTAAATAAACATTCATGTATATACACACACACAGTATAGCTACACAGTATAGCATACTGGTTCGTTTTACTGTTTGGGAAGAGCAAATTGGTCAACTTTCAGGTCAAGTTCCCTGACAGCTTTAGCCGAGTGTAAAACAGATCTCGAGGCTGACAATGCTACACGCGCCAGAGAGGTTCGGAGAGGATATTGTATTCAACACAAATATCAGGGGAGAGCGCGAACGCAGTCCCCCACTACCAGAAATAATGCAGTCGAGATTCCCACATTTGAGGAATTCGCAGTGGTCAGCACAGCCGAATGTGCAATGGCTGAGCCTCGCACTGGGTGAACCACCTATTTGATCATGGTGTCTCCCCTGCCAGGTAAGTATGAGTTGTACACGGCCATCGTGAGGAAGTCATCACGGAGCATGCACTACACGGTGACGGTTAGAGCTGCAACACCAGAGAGAGCGCGCCAATATATAAAAGAACGCTTCAAAAACAACTTAAATTCGAGAACGTAGCGGTACATAAAAGTGGTTGGTGTGTAAACACACGTTGATACATCCGTATGTTGTGATTTCCCAGAATTCAATGCTGTATCTCTCTAGTAGTCGTTACGTTTTGATAGAAAAATGTCCATATTAGTTGTTAAATACCAGCTAAACAAACTGGGGGACGCTGTCATTACCCTCCAAACACAATCATCCTAAAGAAGAAATCCCGAGATTAACTATGAAACCTTACATTACAGTTTTTACAGTACAGTAGCCTACGTTCACGAGGACTACAAGACAGTTCCACAAGCGTACACTGGAGGGCGCTAGCAGACCAGACAGACAGAACGTAGTAACTAATTTTGTCAGTTGCCAAGTCAATTATGCTTTTGGAGCGTAACTCTGTACTTGCATGTTCCTCCTAATCGTGACATTGGCGACCAAATATTAGGGCCAGAGTATTTGACTCGATACTATTCACGTGGGTGGTTGACCACAGTTTTTTTCTCCGGGACGGTGACAAACTCTTCCATTTCATAAAATGTAGTAACTGTACACAACTTGATCAACACTATAGAAAAAACAAGGGGTGGGAGTTCACATATTTACTAAAACTACACAACGCTGCTGGCCGTAACTATGGTTTCGTAAGCATAGCTCGCAGGAAGCGACCGTTTTCCATTCAACACCGTTGTTTCCCCGGGAGGGGAGTGCACCGTTCCTGGAGGTACTGCAATACCAGGTCGATGCGTGGAGTGGACGGAGCAAGCCCCTATTCCATCTCCCTGTTCCAAAAATCAATTTAATATATGGTCCCCGGGTAGGGGACGTATCAGATATTAAACTGATAAGAACAGATACTACACTTGATCTTAGCCAAAAGGCCGAGAAGCGATACTGTTACATTCAAAATTGGAGGGTGTCGTTCTCGAACATGTCAAACCTGCTCAGAGTTGTAGCAATATTTGATCAAAATATGAATTCAGAGTAGAAGGCATGACATGCATTAAACACGATCGCCGCAACTCGCGAGTTCAGCAAAAGTTTCAAACTAACCATTTCGAACGCTACAAACTAGTATAAAGCACTTCCTGGTCACGTGATAATTGGTTCTCCAATGCAAAATGAAGGGAAACAGTTTCCTATATTAACACAAGTTGGAACAGAACATTTTACAAATGAATAGCTCAAATGGTCATGTTGAGTTCCATCACATTACGGAATAACAAACTCACCAAACTTTGAAAGACTATACAGCTAACTAACAAACCAAAACATCGCCTAAAGAGCTAGGCTACATATGGAACAATGTCGCCACGTAGTGGTAAAACCGATCTCCATTCATTTGGCGAAATTGACCTCCGAGATATTGCCTGGGTAGGCCTACGCACTTGCAGTAGTTGGCATAGCATGCACGACCTAAGCTTTGACATAATGGGCAAAACTTGCACATAACACAGACATTCCAACCTGCAGAGACTCATTTCCGGGAGGTGGCTTGTTGTTGTTGCTGTAATTCAAGCTACAATACTTGACCTCTCGCCAACAACGAACTATTTTAAAACTGGCCAAACTCAAGCCCCCTTCTTGGTAAACTAAGGAGCCTAAGTGTAACCTAGCTAGCACATTGTCAGGCAAACATGAGGCAGATTTTTACACAGCATAAAAGAAAACCGCTACTAACCAAAGTGTTTCATTTAAGTTTCGATTAAATACCCGAGCTTGACAACGACGCGAAGTTTTCAGTCAGAATCCATTGAAAGCTTGCAGATGCAACCGGAAACTTTTGTCAATGATATCCATCGACACATTAAAATTCCGTAAAAAGGTCCTGCCGCTTATCACACGAAAACAATCGCGTATGTGGAAACTGGAATCGACTGGACATCTGCGTCGCTGTGAGGATGAACTCTGAGGTCGATGTGAAGACTGACACACTTGGCAATTTCGTATGTAAATGAGGACACTTGTCGGGGGGGGGGGGCGTCATCTGGTCATGGTGACAACACGGATCCCTTCATATTGTTGGCAGGGGAGATTTAGCCAACTCAAGCACAGTTTTATCTCCGGGACGGTGACAAACTCTTCCATTTCCTAAAATGTAGCAACTGTACACAAACTGATCAACTCTATAGAAAAAACAAGGGGTGGGAGTTCACATATTTACTAAAACTACACAACACTGCTGGCCGTAACTATGTGTGACGGGTATGTAACGGACGTGGCCGTCACATATGGTTTCGTAAGCATAGCTCGCAGGAAGCGACCGTTTTCCATTCAACACCGTTGTTTCCCCGGGAGGGGAGTGCACCGTTCCTGGAGGTACTGCAATACCAGGTCGATGCGTGGAGTGGACGGAGCAAGCCCCTATTCCATCTCCCTGTTCCAAAAATCAATTTAATATATGGTCCCCGGGTAGGGGACGTATCAGATATTAAACTGATAAGAACAGATACTACACTTGATCTTAGCCAAAAGGCCGAGAAGCGATACTGTTACATTAAAAATTGGAGGGTGTCGTTCTCGAACATGTCAAACCTGCTCAGAGTTGTAGCAATATTTGATCAAAATATGAATTCAGAGTAGAAGGCATGACATGCATTAAACACGATCGCCGCAACTCGCGAGTTCAGCAAAAGTTTCAAACTAACCATTTCGAACGCTACAAACTATTATAAAGCACTTCCTGGTCACGTGATAATTGGTTCTCCAATGCAAAATGAAGGGAAACAGTTTCCTATATTAACACAAGTTGGAACAGAACATTTTACAAATGAATAGCTCAAATGGTCATGTTGAGTTCCATCACATTACGGAATAACAAACTCACCAAACTTTGAAAGACTACACAGCTAACAAACAAACCATAACATCGCCTAAAGAGCTAGGCTACATATGGAACAATGTCGCCACGTAGTGGTAAAACCGATCTCCATTTATTTGGCGAAATTGACCTCGCAGATATTGCCTGGGTAGGCCTACGCGCTTGCAGCAGTTGGCATAGCATGCACGACCTAAGCTTTGACATAATGGGCAAAACTTGCACATAACACAGACATTCCAACCTGCAGAGACTCATTTCCGGGAGGTGGCTTGTTGTTGTTGCTGTAATTCAAGCTACAATACTTGACCTCTCGCCAACAACGAACTATTTTAAAACTGGCCAAACTCAAGCCCCCTTCTTGGTAAACTAAGTAGCCGAAGTGTAACCTAGCTAGCACATAGTCAGGCAAACATGAGGCAGATTTTTACACAGCATAAAAGAAAACCGCTACTAACCAAAGTGTTTCATATAAATTTCGATTAAATACCCGAGCTTGACAACGACGCGAAGTTTTCAGTCAGAATCCATTGAAAGCTTGCAGATGCAACCGGCAACTTTTGTCAGAGATATCCATCGACACATTATAATTCCGTAAAAAGGTCCTGCCGCTTATTACACGAAAACAATCGCGTGTGTGGAAACTAAAAACGACTGGATATCTGCGTTGCTGTGAGGATGAACTCCGAGGTCGATGTGAAGACTGACACACTTGGCAATTTCGTATGTAAATGAGGACACTTGTCGGGGGGGAGGTGTGTTCACCTGGGCATGGTCAGAACACGGATCCCCTAATGTTGTGGAGCAGGGGAGATTTACTCAAGCACAGTGGCTCAGGTACATGCATGTAATCACTATAACTAATTTGGAATTAAAGTCTTAAGAATGTGTAAGGACTATATATGTTTACGAGGCCACAGTGACTCCACACAGCGTTGATATTTGAGAGTGAAACAAATTGTCTAGATTGTGTTTTAGTCAAGACTATACAAACTTCAGAGTTCATTGCCCTCGAAGGGTGAGGGTGGAAGGCTACATATCCTAGTATCCTACCCAGCCTGTACCAGTCCATGACAACTTGAGGAAACCGTGATAAGCTATTTGTTCAGCTATGTAGGCTATAGTCTAATGTAGACATTTACAGCCAGAAGCCATTGAAAGCTTGCAGATGCAACCGACAACTTTTGTCAGTTATATCCTTTGTTGCATTATAATTCCGTTAAAATGTCCTGCCGCATGTCACACGAAAACAATCCTTGTGGAAACCCCATTCAACTGGATGAAGTTGAACTCGAGGTCGATGTGTAGTTTTTCTTCGCCAGACTGACGCACTGGCAATTTCGTATGTAAATGAGGAAACTTGCGTTCACCTAGGCATGGTCAGAACACGGATCCCTTAATGTTGTGGAGCAAGGGAGATTTACTCAAGCACATTGGCTCAGGTACATGCATGGAATCACTATAACTAATTTGGAATTTCTGTCAAAATAATGTGTAAGAACTATATATGTTATCCCAATTCCACAGTGACTCCACACCGTTTTGAGTGGAAAAAAAAATGTCTAGATGTGTTTAGTCAAGACTACAAACTTCAGAGTTCTTTGCCCGCGGAGGGTGAGGGTGGATAGTAGCCTACCTAGCATGTACCAGTCGATGAGACCTGGAGGACACAGGGAAGTATTTGTTCAGCTATGTAGGCTAGTCTAATGTAAACGGTTACACATTTGTCAGTTGTAGGACCTATTTGTGTGTTAAGGAGAGAGGTCAGAAAGAGCTGCTTTGTATCCTATCGTTTTCGTTGTTCTATGTGGCACGCACCCTTCGAAAATGTGAAATTGCAGCACACGCATTCAATGCCTGCGTGACGTGGATTTGGGCTGAAAAATGTTTGTTTAGTCAGCGATTATCAAACCAGTCCATTTCACTGGCTGCACGAGGCACAGGTTGTAAACGTCACTGGGAAGGACGTGAAAAGTTGTAGCCTCAATTCGATCTGGTGTTTTAAGCAGGACTTCGGAACCAGCATTCGATTTGCAGAGGATCCATTTGTTATTCACCAAAACAGATGTTCTGCTGTGTCTCTTATTTCTCTCGAAAGCATTTTCTGCGTGTTTGTGATGCGCTATGTCATCTTTGACGGCGATAAAAGTTTATTGCGCTTCCTCCCAACGTGAAGTCCGCGCGGAACTCTGGGCGCGTGACATCAAGGTCTGTGTACGCCGGCTGAGTTTATGATACGCGACTAAACTGTAAATTATTAGATTCGAAATGACCAGTTTCGAGCCGGGGCCATTGGACAACGGAGTGGCCAGTCGAAGGTTCAGGCGAGAGCTTTCCGCCGAGGATCACCATGACCTCGCGATGAAGAGGGGGACCCTCACCAAGACCAATAAAATGGGTACGTTAAAATACCTTTTAAGTTACTTTAATCCAAGGCCGTAGCCATGGAGTCAACATTGGGGGTGACAAATACATTTTTGTTATGATAATTTCGGACAGCGTGCGTGGTTGACCGTCGTAGGGTAGCACATTTATATCAATATATTGGGGGGGGGACATTTTGACCAGATATGAATATTGGAGGGGATGTGTCCTCCCCAATATGTATTACGATTACGGCCTTGCTTTAATCACTTTTTTATATGCTTTGGTTTGATGTACCTCTTTTGTTTTTGCACTCATCCGATTGAGTGTATGCCTATGTGAAATAAGAACCGGTGTGTGTGTGTGTGTGTGTGTGTGTGTGTGTGTGTGTGTGTGTGTGTGGCTTATCACACGCAGGAAATGTGGATAAAAAACACGGACAGATTCGTTTTCCTGCACTTGGCATAATAAACTCACAGTAGTGCACGACTGCAAAGTCACATTGCCCACACAACACTAACCCGCTGACTGATTTGAATCCGCTTCAAATGTTGACAATCGTGTCAATCAAACGTGGCCACGACAACAAAAGTTACCATAAAACAAAAATTCAAAACAGTTTACGATAATTTAAATATGCTACAATAAGCCTAAGAACATATTAGTTTCAGTTTGATATGTTTCTTGTGTGTTTTACTTGTCTTTAACACAGAGCGCGGTTTGCCCAGAGAGGCTGGGAGTGTGAGGAGAGGAACCATGTCAACGTTGGAGGACAGTTTCCCAACAGGTAACCAGCCAAACCACCGGCCTTCTGTAGAAATACGACACCAGTCAGTTCTCCATCAAGAAGTTCCTTGTTCCCGTATTTTGTAATGCAGTGCTTCATCTGCAAAAGTTGCTAAACTAGATTCCAGCACGGCACATTGGAATAGAATTTGACGAAGATTCCAAGTTCCAACCACAGTATTCTGAAGGGTATGATGGTTGAAGTTATGGCTGTGCTATACTGCCCAGGCTCCACTCAGTCTCTGCTGTACGACATTATGAATTATGTGCTTTCTCTTTGTATTGATATTTCATACAGGCTGATGTGTCCAATGTAAACTTCCTGTTTTAATCATATGGGTTGATGTATCGGAGAAGTAAAGGGGTTTGAGTTAATAGATGTGAAGGATTTCTGCCAAACTATTGGTCTACTGGTGTCTCAGAAATTAGGCCAGATCGGGTTACATTTCAATCTTGAAAAGCGTGTGTGTGCCTTACATTCTGCTTCTACAAGAAATGCTGAATGTTTTGATTTTGATGGCACACCCAGATATTGTAATGGAGTTCGCGCCATGCCCTAGTATTCACTTACATGAATTCGTAGCCCCTGTCCAGGAGAGAGGGGAAGGTAGAGAGGTGGAGGAGGAGAAGAGCGAGCGGGGGAGGAAGAAGGGACGAGGTAGGGAGAACATGGGAGAAAGGGGAAGGAGAGAGAGAAAAGGGGGGAGAGAGGTGGAGGGGGAGAGGAGCACGTGGGAGTGAGAGAGGCATTCATTCGAACTAGATGATACCTTGGACCTGAGAGAGCTGCTGTACAGTCATTGATTAATCTCAGTGTGCGACAATGTGAACAAACAACTTTGGCAAAAAGACTATGGATGTGTTTACTCATTCAACAACAAGCTAAAGGGAGTACCAGTCACTCCCAAGGCTGATGTTTATCCTCA
>NC_140385.1:2372500-2397500 GCF_054491055.1 Hypomesus nipponensis
ACGCCTGCGGCTACCAGTGACTTGAGGTGCGTTCGTTTTGCTCGCCCTGGCAGGCCAGCTGAGCGCCACGCGGCGGCTGTGCCACCTGTATGGTTCGGTGTGCCCCGACGAGGCCCAGTGCATCATCTACAACGAGCACCAGCTGGGGCTGCTGCGAGGCCGGGGGGAGCGAGGCCGGGAGGGGGAAGTCCTGGAGGCCATCAGCCGCCTCTACCTCAGCCTGGGCACCGAGAGGTCAGGGGTCGGGGGGGGGGGGCCTCAAGGCGGTGTGTTTGAATCTAGTGCATGTTGGATTTAAATCGTGTTTTGTTTGTGTGGCTTTATTAGTATGCCTGTCTCACTGTCTGTGTGTCTGTCTCACTGTGTGTGTGTCTGTCTCACTGTGTGTGTGTCTGTCTCACTGTGTGTGTGTGTGACCCCGTCCTCCTGTGCGCAGGGCGTACCGCTCGGCCCTGGACTACACCAAGAGGAGTCTGGGTATCTGCATCGACCTGAGCCTCCGGGAGAAGGAGGCGTACGCCTGGCTGCAGGCTGGGAGGATCTACCTGCTGCTGGGGCAGGACGAGCTGGTGGACCTGTATGTGCAGGTACGCACCGACCTGCTGGGGGGGAGGAGCTAGTGGTGTTGTCACCATATTTTCACACTGTTGTCATGGTGTTGTCACCGTATTGTCATGGTGTTGTCACGGTGTTGTCACCGTATTTTCCTGCTGTTGTGACTGTGTTGTCGTGTGGTCTCCAGGTGGCCCAGGACGTGGGTCTGAGCACAGGAAACACCGCGTTCATCCTTGGGCTGCTGGAGGCTGCTGGAGACGTGTTCTTCAACGGAGGGAAGGAGCTGGACCGAGCCGTCTCCTTCTACAGGGTAGGAGGGACGCAGTGCGTTACCTCGTCTTTCAGGATGTGTGGATGTGTGTCATCTAAACTGTGTGTTTTCTTTCATGTTGTGTGTGTGTGTGTGTGTGTGTGTGTGCGGTAGGACCGGGCGCTACCTATCGCTGTGAAGACGGGCAGCGTGACGTCCAGACTGAGGCTGTGCAACAAGCTGGTGGAGCTTCTGCTCCGCTTGCAGCTGAGCGGGGAGGCGGTGGAGTTTGCTCAGATCGCCCTGCAGCTCAGCGTCTCTCTGGGTGGGTCACGGGTTCGATTCCCGGACGAAAACCCGTCTCTGGGTGAATGGGTGGGGGGTTAGGCGTTCACTAGACACACACACCTGAGAAACACAGGGACTGCACTTGGAGTTTGCTTTACTTAGTTGTCTCACCACCTCAGGTTGTGGGTTCGATTCCCAGACAGTACATATTAGAAATATCAGAGAAGCCACGACGCGTATGAACCGTGACTGTCATGCGGATATGTTCTGTACTGGTTGAGCCGGCTTGAATCCCTAAGTGTTATATTGAGTAGTATGCTCTTGGCCACCAGGGGGCAGTCTTCCCCACACTGTGGATAAGAGGGGAAAATAACACAAGTTCACTAGCATTGACTGACAATAGGTCTTGAACCCAAACCCAACACTAAGATCTAACACCCAACTCCTCCTGGACTCTGCTGTCGTTGCCTTACAAGCGACAATACAAACAAACAAAATGGTGGTTTGTTTTGGTTTGTCACGCTACATTCCCACCCTGCAGGAGACCGTCTGAACGAGAGGGTGGCCTACCACCGGCTGGCCTGCGTGTACCACAGCCTGAGCCAGTTTGAGCTGGCTGAACACTACTACCTGAAGGCCCTGTCCCTCTGCCCCACGCCCCTGCAGTTCGATGAGGAGACCCTGTACTATGTCAGAGTGTACCAGACACTGGGGGACATCATCTTCTACGACCTCAAGGTGAAAGACCACTCTCGTGGAAGAAGGAAGAGAAAGAGATAAGGGGACAGGGAAATGAGAGTAGGAAAGAAAGAAGGGATGGAGGGAAGGTGAAAAAACTTGTGAAAGACTGCACTTGAAAAAAGAGAGAGGGAGAATTCTTAAGATAAAAAATAAATTATTTGTCCCAGCTTTAGAATTCTGCATCTTCCGGCTCACATGGAAAGTTATTGTGCATTTTACAGCTGTGCTAATGGATGGGTGACTGGCTGTTCACCAACCAAAATGTCCTTTAACCGCCCCCCACAGACCCCAACTCAACTCTGACCTCTGAACTTGTATTAGAACTTGTGAAAACGTATTCATTTAGCAGACGCTCTCTTCCAAACTGACACCCAGGGGGGACTGGAACCTGCAACCCTTTGATCTGACGTCCAATGTTCTGCCTCTGATCTACACCCAACCTTAACATGTCCCCTTTAACCCCCCCCCCCCCCCCCCCCCGACTCCAGGACCCGTTTGATGCTGCGGGGTACTACCACTTGGCCTTGGCTGCCGCCATGGACCTGGGCAACAAGAAGTCGCAGCTGCAGCTCTGCACGCGATTGGCTACCATTTACCACAACTTCCTGGTGGACCGCGAGCTCTCTCTCTTCTTCTACCAGAAGGCCCGGGGCTTCGCTTCGGACCTCAACATCCGCCGCATCAACCTGGCGCCGGACCAGCAACAGAGAAGCGTTTCCCAGTACAAGGCCAGCGGGCGCTAGGGAGGCAGGCGGAGCCCGCCCAGATCAACACTCCCTGCATTCTAGAGTGTTCCGTAATTCAGTTCCGGAGTCTGAGATGCAGCACTCCCAGCGTTCTGGAAGTCCGGTGTTCTAGAACGTTCCCGGAGTCTGTGTGATGCAGGCTGTTGAGTGCTGGAGATCAGGAAAACGTCTACAATGACTTGATTTGTGTTTTAACAATTGGACAATTTGTGGTGACTTGAGAGCACTGTAAATAGATTTTTAAACTATATGTTCGAAATGTATGAATGATGTGGCTGCAATCAGGTAAACTCTGTGTTTGTACTGGAAGGGGATGATTAATAGGCCTATAACCTGATTGAGGCAAAGGTCACAGGGGTCACACCTGACCTTTAGAATGAATTGACACTTAATCAGTGTGGCAACACTGAGTTGATGTATTACAAATATGTATTTTTATAATATTTGCTGTATACTTCTGTAATCTACAATCTGATGGTATTTTTCTTAAATCTATGCTTTGAAATTAAATGATAAACTATTTGCGTGTGAGTAGTTACAACTTTTTAAGAGACACAAATCTTTGTGACATCCGATGACACATTTTAGAAGTGAAGATATTAAAATCGAAGCTAACACCACTCTTGGCAGATTGCTCCAGTTGTTCGGGACTGAAGCCAGAAGACCTTCAGGGGGGAGGAAACTATAGTTAGAGGAATCACACATGCATGAATACTTCAGAGATGTTCAGCGCTGCGCCGGTCAAAGCAGATAAGCCGTCTCCACGCGCCAGAAGCCCCATCAAGCAACCGGCTAGAAAGTGAGAGGTAAATTTTACACACATTTTTTTTTACGGTACACTTAAACGTCCGTTTTTCAGATTTTATATAAACAACAAAAGTATTCTTGAGTCTCATAATTGTCTCACCAAGTGACCCCGCCCCCCACTAGAACTCAAATAGAGGCTTCTGGCCGGAGGAACAAGTAGTTCACTGTTTCCCGCGACCGCCAGAAGTGATTGACGTTGGACTCTCAAATAAACAGGCCGCACGGTTGGTGAAATACAGATGACTCGCTCGACACCCCTCTTCTCAGGATAAACAAACACGTGTCGCCATCCCAGCTGTATGCCCCGCTGCCCCCTTGGCACACAGACACAAGTATGTGCTAAAAACAGCGCAACATCTGCGTAGGAACTGACCGAGCGACTGGTCATATTAAATTGCCCTTACAAGGGACAGTTAAAAAGGCATGCCCTCATTCACATCCATCACAGCCAGGATATGAATGACCTAATGTTTTCAGAAGACAAAATCATGCGTGTGTGTTGTGCTGCGTGGTTTGAAGACACAGTTCATTGCATCCGCATCCCTGGTAAACGGGGATTGTAGTGACGGGGATAGAGACCGTGTCAGTTGAATTTAGGCCCCTGTTGGGCCGTCGGTTTTCCCAAGATGCGGCTCTGTGTTCCCAAGACGCGGCTCATGTATTGGGTATATGTATTTGAAAAGATGAATCACGATCCAAAGATGATATGCTGATGATGATGATGATGAAGGAGGAAGGCGTGCAGCACAATCCCAGCCTGGAGGACGATGCCAGGTCTCCTCCTACACCATTCCGGTGATTTGGGGGCCGACCCAAACAAACGGCCGATATTGTCTGGATGTTCTTTCAAACCGGAGACAGAACGGGACTCTGCCTCGGCTGTTCAGGTGCACATTGTTGGTAAAGATGTATCCGAATTATTGCAACTAACTTTCAGTTACTGGGAGCGCTTTGGATGCACCGTTATGCGCGGATTTGGGATGATTTTTGTTTAGTTGTCTGGCTCACTTTTCTTTTGTATTCTAGACAAAGGAAAGACTGCGCGTGAGTCAAACCGTCTTCCAGTCTCGAAGAACTAACAGACGCATATCCTGCAAATGTAAATTGGTATCTGGAAAGTGATGCGTAAAAGTTTGGAGCGTCGCATCATCGCTACCGATGTCTGTTTTATGACGATCATGATTTCCATGTAAATCTATTTTCCCATTTTCTTTATTGGCCTAGTTGATCATTTTTTGTACCAAAGATTCGTTTTGATTTCGATCACAATGCAAATCCTACTCTTCGCCACCATTGTGCTCTACACCGCGCAGCGCATCAAAGCAGAAGCGAAAGCGAAATGCTCAGCGCGGTGCGACGTTAGTAAGTGCCCAAGCCCAAGCTGCCCGAGCGGTTACGTCCCAGACCGTTGCAACTGTTGTCTGGTTTGCGCGCAGGGAGAAAATGACCCGTGCGGGCGCAAAGACGACCTGCCCTGTGGCGACGGTCTTGAATGCAAGAATCCGGCGGGGAAGCGTCTCTCCAAAGGCTTCTGCCAGTGCAAACTGGGTTACAAAGTCTGCGGCAGCGACGGAAAGACTTATGGTAACGTCTGCCAACTGAAGGCAACCAGTCGGAAATATTTGCAGCAAGGACAACCCGCCATCACCCACATCCAGAAAGGCCCGTGTGACACCAGCATAGGTAAGTCAGTTGTTTATTAAAAATAATTAATTAACGAGTTAGCGATGCAAACTGTACGTTCAGTCAAACTCCAAACAGACTTAAGCGGATTCAGTATAAGTGCTATGACCTGGACTGTGACTGACCGCGGGACAGAACGTGTTAAAGGGGTCTGTGATTAACAAGCCAGATTCAGCTGCGTCCAAAAGAACGAGTCTACAATGTAGTAGCGTTTTTGTTAAACCAACGTGTTAAACTGACCTGAGTTTTCCCTTGCGCGTCTTTATTAGCACATCCTGTTTGGTTGTATGCAGCCTAATTGTCCCTGCAGATGAGGAGTTTGTTTCTTCTCCTTTAACAGAACTCCTCTTAAAATGGGTCAGGGGAAATGAACACACGTAATAGTTTCCCCCCTCAAAGACATTCTGTCGTTACAACATGACCTCACACCACATTGCGCGAGGCTAACGGCACGTTAAAGGTAAAGGAAGGCTGTTGTATAGGCTACTGTAAACACAAGCCACAATGTTATACAAGTCTCTGGGTTAATGCGGGAGAAAAACAAAAGTCTATCTTCTCAGGGAGAAGGAGAGAGAAGGGGGGAGAAAAAGGAAGAGAGGTGATGCAAAGGGGGTAAACCAGGGCTGTTTTCCTTTTTTTCTTCTTCTTTTTTATACGCGGACGCAGTTTTACACTGATGAGCGGAGCAGAAGCGGTCTCACAGTAGAAGGAACCTCTGGTACAGTTATCACACACCAGCCGAACCCCACTGGAGGTCTGGAACAGGAAGCAGGAAGCACAACGTCATGGTATACCTAGTCGGCCCTGCCAGAATAGGATCAAGGGGGTTGTGGAACCTCTGTTGAGAAGCACATGACCTTGTCACCCAGCAAGACCAGCAACTCGAGTTTGATGGGTTTATTTGCAAGTTTTCTTTAATAGCTTTAAATCAGCCCCCCCCCCCCAAAAAAAAAAAAAAATAGCATGTGGCAAATTCCACCATGAACCACATCAGAAGTCCAGTTCTTTCCACCCTGGTGGTTTTTGTGATAGGGGAGGGAGGGACTGAGGCTGTTCGGATGACTGATGAAGGGAGCCCCATTAGACACCCCTGACCGACCCTCATCCTGTCATTGTGGCAAGCCAAGCATGGTGACCTCAAGGAGACTTCTAACAGGACTCCTAATTGACCAATTACTCTACTAGAATATCTCATTGTTCCCAATAGATACTTCCTGTCTGGGTTGTGAGTCTTTGGGTGACCATGACAGGCGTCTAGACGAGTCTGCTTGGCCTTGAGAACAAACACCTTTCATTCCCTGTCGCTTCAAAACCCCGTTGATCCTCAGTGTTTAAAGAAGGATTGAACCCTGAGCATTTTTTTGATATTAGTCTTAACAAACGCCAGCCAAGACAACCTACAAACAGTCTTTTGGTCCAAACCCACATTTTCCGAGACACAACTTCACCCTCCAAGCTGGCATTACTGGCTCCTAGACAGCATAACTGCATCGGACTCTGTCCTGCACCACAGCCTAGGCTAAGGTATTATTATGGAAATGTTCAACACCGCCACACGACCACTGAGATCTGCCCATCCAGCTAGGTTTCCAAGTGCGTTGCCAGGATTATGCCATCACCTGGCTGTGCTGACGATTCGGTTAATGGACTGAAAAAGCCGAGGGCCAATATCTTGGTCAGACAGCATGTCGTGGTGAATCCCTTACACTGCACTTTTGCATACTTCGCTGTGCCAAGTTCGGCTGGTTTGCGGACGGTTCTAAGGACGGGTGACGTGGCAGAACCCAGGGCTGTTCCCCAGCTCATGCTGGTTCGGATAAACTCCCAGTCCTCCTCTGGAGGGACGAGGAGAGGGACAAAGAGGAAGAGGGATGCACCCTCCTGTTACCGTCTACATGTGCCCTGCAGTTCTGTGTTTGAAAAGATGTCACCAGACATCATGATCCTCCTATTTAGGTTGGCAGAACATCCTTATTGAGACTCTGGGTGCATTTGAAACGTAAACTCGGGCAGCTGTTGTAACTCAGCTGTTGTAAAAAGGGCACACCAGGTGGAGGGACACAGTGTCCACTGTTTATCTAAGCGAGCTAAAAGAAGCCCACCTTAAGTATTTGGAACCACCGGTATTCAAACACTTGAGATTCTGTTGACCTTGTGCAGATGCTATCTGCCATCACCATGGTTACTGTTGGCAGAGGGCTCCTCACTAGGTTGCCGCGGTTACTCCAGTATGGCTGTTTCTTAAATAACCCTCCGGTAATTATTCTAATTTACAAGCTGCACCCCGCCAAGGCCCTGGTGAGGCTGGGGCAGAGGCTGGGGCTGGGGCAGAGGCTGGGGCTGGGGCGGAGGCTGGGGAGGAGGCCAGGACAGCTCACCACACTAAGGCTGTTTTTAGACCAAAGCCTCTGCTAAATGAATAAGAATGCCAGACGTGCTGCATCTGCAGAGAGCAGCAGAGTCGCTAACTGGAGTCAGAGAGCAGCAGAGTCGCTAACACGAGTCAGAGAGCAGCAGAGTCGCTAACACGACTCAAAGAGCAGCAGAGTCGCTAACACGAGTCAGAGAGCAGCAGAGTCGCTAACACGAGTCAGAGAGCAGCAGAGTCGCTAACACGAGTCAGAGAGCAGCAGAGTCGCTAACACGAGTCAGAGAGCAGCAGAGTCGCTAACACGAGTCAGAGAGTAGCAGAGTCGCTAACACGAGTCATTCTTCCTGCCAGTGTAGGTACTCCACAACCCAGCAGTCCCAGGTACAGGTTCAACTTCATCGCCGACGTGGTGGAGAAGATCGCTCCTGCCGTGGTGCACATCGAACTCTTCCTCAAGTAAGTGTGTGTGTGTAGGTGTGTGTGTAGATGTGTCTAGGGATGTGTAGGTGTGTGTAGGTGTGTGTGTGTGTGTAGGTGTGTCTAGGTGTGTGTAGGTGCCTGTGTAGGTGCCTGTGTAGGTGCCTGTGTAGGTGTGTAGGTGTGTGTGTAGGTGTGTGTGTGTAGGTGTGTGTGTAGCTGTGTGCCTCCATTTTCCCGACCCTTTGACCTTTGACCTCCGACCCCAGGCACCCTCTGTTCGGGCGGACGGTGCCGCTGTCCAGCGGGTCTGGCTTTGTGATGTCAGAGACGGGGCTGATCGTGACCAACGCCCACGTGGTGTCCAGCAGCGTGCCCGTGTCGGGCCAGCAGCAGCTCAAGGTGCAGATGCACAACGGGGACGTGTTCGAGGCCGCCATCAAGGACATCGACAAGAAGTCCGACATCGCCACCATCAAGGTCAACCCGCTGGTGAGCAGCGCGGGGGAGAGAGTGTGTGTGTGTGTGTGTGTGTGAGGGGGTTAGGGGTCAGTATGTGTAGGTCAGTGTGTGTGTCTGTAGGTCAGGGTGTGTGTGTCTGTAGGTCAGGGTGTGTGTGTGTCTGTAGGTCAGGGTGTGTGTGTGTCTGTAGGTCAGGGTGTGTGTGTGTCTGTAGGTCAGGGTGTGTGTGTGTCTGTAGGTCAGGGTGTGTTTGTGTGTCTGTAGGTCAGGGTGTGTTTGTGTGTCTGTAGGTCAGGGTGTGTTTGTGTGTGTCTGTAGGTCAGGGTGTGTGTGTGTCTGTAGGTCAGGGTGTGTGTGTGTCTGTAGGTCAGGGTGTGTGTGTGTCTAGGTCAGGGTGTGTGTGTGTCTGTAGGTCAGGGTGTGTGTGTCTGTAGGTCAGGGTGTGTGTGTCTGTAGGTCAAGGTGTGTTTGTGTGTGTCTGTAGGTCAGGGTGTGTGTGTCTGTGTCTGTAGGTCAGGGTGTGTGTGTGTCTGTAGGTCAGGGTGTGTGTGTCTGTAGGTCAGGGTGTGTGTGTCTGTAGGTCAGGGTGTGTGTGTGTCTGTAGGTCAGGGTGTGTGTGTGTCTGTAGGTCAGGGTGTGTGTGTGTCTGTAGGTCAGGGTGTGTGTGTCTGTAGGTCAGGGTGTGTGTGTCTGTAGGTCAGGGTGTGTGTGTGTCTGTAGGTCAGGGTGTGTGTGTCTGTAGGTCAGGGTGTGTTTGTGTGTGTCTGTAGGTCAGGGTGTGTGTGTCTGTAGGTCAGGGTGTGTGTGTCTGTAGGTCAGGGTGTGTGTGTGTCTGTAGGTCAGGGTGTGTGTGTCTGTAGGTCAGGGTGTGTGTGTGTCTGTAGGTCAGGGTGTGTGTGTGTCTGTAGGTCAGGGTGTGTGTGTGTCTGTAGGTCAGGGTGTGTGTGTGATATGTTTGGCACAGAGCCATGAACACAGCCCTGCATCATCATGTATTCACCCACATCTGCCTAACAGACCTATTGTTTATTGTCGAGAGAGAAAGGCATGATTGTCTCAACAGAACAAGACAGACACTCTAGGGATGTTGTTGACACTCGTACGCTGACTAATAGAACATTCTAAGTTCTAGACTGTAGAAAGATAGTGTTCTTAGTGTTCTGGGCTGGGTCATAAAAGAACAGCTGGATTGTTCTCTAGAATGCTGAGGGGAATATCTGCTTGACTTTGAGTCTGTGGGAAAAAACTGAAAAAAGACCTGGACCTAATTTAACATTTTTAATTTGGTATTTTTCCAGCATCAGATTCCTAACCTGTGTTGAATCAAGCTCGCTTTTTGCTTTTAGGTCATGAAAAACACATCTATCTTTATTGGCTTCATTGTCTTGGAATTCCCCTTTAACATAAATCAGCATTAGTCAGAGGTTGTGAATGTTTATAGCTTGTGTCATGTAATGTTTATGGTAGGATTAATAAGGCTTAGTTCCCGTCAAATATCCCCCTAGGGACAGGCTGAATGGTTGTGCCCCAGGTGCTTGGCTTATAACAAGGCCGTACCACTGTAGGTAAACGGGGGGGATTTAGGGGGATTCTAAGAAGGGTATAGTTCTGCAAGTTTTTCATCAACTTAATCCTAACAGGCTTAAATATTGGATTGATCGTGAGAATGGCTAAGTGCTCCACCTTGATTCGTTACGACTCAGCACGTTGTGTCATGTAGTAATAACGTTTCTCCCTCAGAACGTAACTCACACACCCGCAAACTATCTGTCCCGAGAGCACATGTTTTTACTTACCCTCCCTTCACTCTCTCCCCCCCTCCCTTCTCTCTCTCTCTCCCTTCTCTCTCTCTCTCTCTCTCTCTCTCTCTCTCTCTCTCTCTCTCTCTCTCTCTCCTCCCCCTCCCTTCTCTCTCTCTCCCTCCCTCCCTTCTCTGTCTCCCTTTTCCCCTCCTGTCCTCTTTCATTCCATCCACATGCCTCCCCCATGTCTCTCTCCCATCCCCCTCTCTCCTCCCTGCTACCTTCTATTCTCTCCCTCTCCCAAACCCTTCTCTTCTCCATGTACCTGCCTCTCTCCTATCAACCCTCCATCCCTTAAACAGAAAAAGCTACAGGTGCTGTTGCTAGGTCACTCTGCCGACCTCAGACCGGGGGAGTTTGTGGTTGCCATCGGCAGCCCGTTCGCGCTCCAGAACACGGTTACCACGGGGATCGTGAGCACGGCTCAGAGGGACGGGAAGGAGCTGGGAATCAGAGACTCCGACATGGACTACGTCCAGACTGATGCCATCATTAACGTGAGGGAGCACACACACACTCACATACACAGCTACACTGAAACACACACACACAGAAACACACACACTGTCTGATGATTGGATGACTGATTGTTCTTAATCTTGTTACAGTACGGAAACTCCGGAGGCCCACTGGTTAACTTGGTAATAATACATACATCTAATATTTACCCTAACACATACAGTATCTAATATGTACTGTAATACTGAACTAGGAGGTTGAGTTATGCCACAAGCCTCTAAATGCCCCTAAACGTGTGTGTGTGTGCAGGATGGGGAGGTGATAGGTATCAACACTCTGAAGGTGGCGGCAGGAATCTCGTTCGCCATCCCCTCTGACAGGATCACACGCTTCCTCAACGAGTCCCAGGACAAACACACCAAAGGTGTGTGTGTGTGTGTGACCTGTGTGTGTGTGTGTGTGTGTGACCTGTGTGTGTGTGACCTGTGTGTGTGTGTGACCTGTGTGTGTGTGTGACCTGTGTGTGACCTGTGTGTGTGTGTGACCTGTGTGTGTGTGTGACCTGTGTGTGTGTGTGACCTGTGTGTGTGTGTGTGTGTGTGACCTGTGTGTGTGTGTGTGACCTGTGTGTGTGTGTGACCTGTTTGTGTGAGTGTGTGACCTGTGTGTGTGAGATGAGTGTGTCTTTTCCAGAGGTCAGATCCCTGTGTGTGACCTGTGTGTGACCTGTGTGTGACCTGTGTGTGACCTGTGTGTGACCTGTGTGTGTGTGTGTGACCTGTGTGTGTCTCTTCCAGAGGTCAGGTCCCTGAAGAAGAGGTTCATTGGGATCCGGATGCTCACCATCACACAGGCGTGAGTCTCTCTGGGCCTCCAGAAACAACTCAACTTTGGCAGATATCTCTACTGTACTTTATCTGCTATATGTCTAACTGTACCCATGTGTGTGGTGTGTGTGATGTGGTGTGTGTGTGTGTAGGCTGGTGGAGGAGCTGAAGCAGCAGAATCCAGACTTTCCAGATGTCAGCAGCGGCATCTACGTCCACGAAGTGGTGCCTCACTCCCCCGCCCAGAAGTATGTCTGTCTGTCTCTGTCTCTCTGTCTTTCTGTCTGTCTCTGTCTCTCTCTGTCTCTTTCTGTCTCTTTGTCTGTCTCTCTCTGTTTCTCTGTCTGTCTCTCTCTGTCGGTCTCTCTCTGTCGGTCTCTCTCTGTCGGTCTTTCTCTGTCTCTCTTTGTCTCTGTCTGTCTCTCTCTGTCTCTCTGTCTGTCTCTCTCTGTCTGTCTGTCTCTGTCTGTCTCTCTCTGTCTCTCTCTCTCTGTCTCTCTCTGTCTCTCGCAATCTCTCTGTCGGTATCTCTCTCTCTCTCTGTTTGGTTCCCTCTATGAAAAAGTTACAGTTGTTATTCTGATGTATTAGTCTTCTCCCCCCCCCCCCCGCCCCCCCCCCCCCCCTCAGAGGTGGTATCCGTGACGGTGACATCATTGTGAAGCTGAACGGCCGCCCCCTGCTGAGCACAGCTGAGCTGCAGGACGCTCTGCTGCAGGAGGCCGCCCTGCTGCTGGAGGTTCGCCGCGGCAACGACGACCTGCTCTTCAACATCCAGCCCGACGTCATCATGCAGTAACCGTGACGATGGAGGCGAGGCCTGTGAGGCCAAAGAGAGAGAGAGAGAGGAGAGAGAGAGACCCTGTCAACACTGCGGTGGACGCTGGTTGACCTGTTGGTTGGGAGTCTGGAGGGAGGAGCTGATCCCAGATCTGTCTTTAACAGGAACGTTGACACCAGAGCCGATAGGACGACAAATAAATAAAACAATAAAACTGTTTTGTTCCGACCTCAAGGCTGTGAAAGACCTTCGGATGACCCTCGTGGAACATTCTGGAATCTCCAAGGGCCGACTGTTTAAATCGCCCTGTGACCCATTCCATGTTTTTTCTGTTTACATTGTTGTTGTTCCTATCTAAAGGGTGTACCGTATACAAACCATGTTCTTGAGATGTTTGCCAATACTCACAAAGGATGACAACATTGGTTAGACAAAGTTTAGCCTGCAGCTCAATGTTGATGTCTACCGTGAGAGTGTAGTGTGGTCGCAGGTTGGGGAGAGTAGCCGTTTTATATTTTTCATCCACTCGTCTCCAAATGCTGTCACTGTCATAGACCACCGTGACAACACCGTGACAACACCGTGACAACACCGTGACAACACCGTGACAACACCGTGACAACACCGTGACAACACCGTGACAACACCGTGACAACACCGTGACAACACCGTGACAACACCGTGACCACACCGTGACCACACCGTGACCAAATGTGAACGCTGTTCCCTGCTTAGTTCTGTGTTAAAAGACGCGAGGAACCAAACGATCTTGTTTCGCTGAGCATGTTCATCTGCATCACCCTGCTGCTAGACGGCGGTTTGGATCGTCTTCTTCAAAAGACTGCTTTTATCAATCGATCGCTTATCATGATTTATCAGAACCTCATGTTTACATGCAGTATCTGGGGTCGTCACAAAGGCTATACCTCGAGAGAAAGATTTTATACAGGATTGTTTCTCTTTTTTTTCAAAAATAAACATTTAATAAACTTGTAATGGCGTGTCAAGTTGTTAAATGCCTCTGTCGTTAAATGCCTCTTAAGGATTTCCTCCGTTAATAACTACTCAGTCGTTAATCCGAAGTTTGTAACTCCACCACTGCAGACTTGTTCAGCGGCCTCACAATTTGGAGTTTGTCTCCAGCATGAAATATCCGCCAGACAAGCAGTAAACATTCTGGAACGTTCCAAGTGTTCCAATGACGCCTGAGGGAGCGCATGCAAAGAAATCAACCAATTGAGAAACAGCGTCTTTCTTTCTCTCTAATCAGCCATGAGGAGTTAAAGATGTTATTCTAAGGGTTTAAAATAGCTTTATCGTTTTTCTCCGCCTTAAGGCGGACAAATTGTTGCAACAATTGTTGCTGGTCGTAAATGTATTTCTAATTTACAGTAGGTCGTCTATGTGGAATGCATGGAGGGGATCATTTGGTACGGAAATGACACAGAAACAGACCTAGATTTAGAACAGACTGAAGCTGCTGTAAAAAAAAAAAAAAAAAAAACTGCTTAACTTCTAGAAAAATTATAGAAAAAGTATTCTTCTGATGTCCCTTCAGAAACACTGAATAGCCTATCCTCCTTTCCTACAAATACAATGTTTTTCACTTAGCAGGCGCTTTCATCCAAGGTCTTGTGGAGGAGTGTGGGAAGGGATCTGAAACGTCAGCCTCGAGATATGCAGTCGAACGCGCTCTCCCCTGAGTGAAACCCATCACCGACGATAACGTTAAGGTATTAGCGTGTATTCGATGTTGCCAGGGTGACTGGCACAAGCCTGCTAACTGTCAGGGTTGTGTCTGAAGGCTGCTACTGGTCAAATATTGTGACCTCTGTGGTAATGGATCTGTGAGGACTCCAAATAAGAAAACATGTGTCCGGATTAGTTTGAAGGGATGACATCGTTTAACTCTTTTATTAAGCAGTTACAGTGGGGTCACAAGACACATTTGCAAAAAGAATGTAAAGTAAAGGAGGAAAAACTCAAGCGTTGAAGACATCTAGGGTTCAGTTTGAGCTGTCCCATCATGCATTTCACCACACTGCTGATGTCTGGTCCTGAACACTCAAAATGGGACAGATTTTTTTCTGCTGAGTAGCCTGTTCTGATGTTGAACCAGGCAGTTGCTGTGACGACAGCCGAAGACAGAGGGCCTTGATAACAGCCTTCCAGTCTCACTTCCTGTTGGGGTTTGGCAGAGAAGCCTGATGGTTTCAAGATGGCCGCCTTTCGGTGTCAGTGACTTAGGAGCTGTCTGTTCACAAGGCGGGCGGCTCTCACACACACATACATACACACACACACACACACACACACACACACACACACACACACACACACACACACACCTCCCACATGCCACGATGTTGAGCTCCCAGACTTGCTGAGGGGAGAACATACAGTTCTAGAAGTCACCCTTTCACAGTCCCAGTTCAGTAATGACACACAGTGTCACACAAAGTCCTCATCAAGAACTCATCAATGATGTACATTTTTTTTAATAAACTTTTTCTAACATGTTTTATCAACCTTCCAACACATTTTTCTTTTTCCAACTTTTCTAAACTCCCAAAATATTTTATCAACCTTTAAAAACGTTTTTTTTTCGGAAAACTAATTTCGAGAGAGAGAGAGAGAGAAGGAGAGAGAGAGACAGAGAGAGAGGAAGAGAGAGAGAGAGAGAGAGAGAGAGAGAGAGAGAGAGAAAGAGGAAATTAGAAAAAATAAAATAATAGAGAGTGATGAAAACCGACAGGGAGTCAGAGGGAGAGAGGGGGTAAAGAGGGAGGGTGGAGAAGGAGAGGAAGAGTGATGGACCAGACATGAAGGAGGAGGCGGTGGGGGGGGGGGGGGGGAGGGGTAAAAGGATGCAAGGAAGAGGGGGAGCGAAAGAAAACAACACTCTCAACATGAGATACTGCGACCAAAAAACCGAGGCCGTAGATGTCCTGAACCTCTCGGGTCTGTCCTCGTTCTGAGAGGAAAAACGTAAAAAATTAACTGGCCCTGTAGTTAAGTAGGTCTAATATAGATTTCACTGCACTCTGTTATTTTATTGTTCAGTTTGCCGTATTTAGCTATCTTCTGTGATTGATATGTTGACGTACGTCGCACTGTCAAAGAGAGTGGATTGCTTAAGTAGAAACGTTAACTATAGGAAATCTCGCTTCCTTCAGGCAGCGGCGTTCGTTGATCATTAATCACTTCGAAAATGTTTCCACTAGGCCAAATAAGATCCAACTATCATGTAAGAACAAGAGTGAAGTGTTTATACTCAATGACGCCCTCCCTCTCCAGTGATCCACATGCCTTACGAAGATGTTTTCGTTCAAACGATCGTTTCAAGAGATTGTCTTAGTGAAATATTTTGGCTAAACCTTAACAAAACACATGGAAAATGTAGCCCTTCCTTCGAGATTAGGTCAGCTCTAAGGAGGACAAACATGATCTGCAACCAAATATAGGAAAGTATGTCCTAGTTGACCGATCCAGGGGAGAACAGGAGTGGTTTGAGTTGAAAAATGCATGTTTTCTTTCCAGACAAGATAAACTAACAGTGTCACGAAAGCAGATGAACTTTCAAACTGGGTCGAAAGAAAATTTAAGGGGTTTGTAACCTTGGAGCCACTAGTTGGATAAACATAGATCCATATACCTCGCCGATGGTTAAATTTAGAAGTCTGGCATGGCTTTCGGAATTTACAGAACTGGACCGACAAGAAAACGACGCGTGGCAGTTTTTAGATGTGTGTTTAGAGAAGGATGTAATTCAATTTGGATTGGAATGTCCAGTATTCATTTTTACATAATGAGAATATAAAAACAAAGTACGAGAAAAGATCTAAGAATTCTGAGAGGCTGCGGGGCTCAAATAAAATGTAATTGTTGCTGTGCTTGACCATAGACTAATTAGTAACTGCTGGACCAACGTTCCTAAAAATACATTATCAAATTATTCCACGAGCCAATATATGTAATTACACAAGTAAAAATCCTTTTATTTCATTTCAATATTTTACAAATATTCTGCAAGATTTTCCCAGTCCTTATCATCATAGTGAAGTGGTATTAATAGGCCTATATTAAACATTAGATCTCCATGGCTTTATTTGGCAATTCAACTTAGCAAAGTAGTAAATTCATGAATTAATATAATTAATGATAACATACAGCAGAATGTAAATTTAAAAGCAACATTTGCAATGTTAGAATAAATCATTTCCACTGAATAAGATATAACATGTATTGGAATATTGATATTCAGCACTGATGCTTGATCTTGTTCCATGATAAACATAATACAATCCAGAACTTCCCTTTAAAAGCAGCCATTCCAAAATTAACATCCCCAATTATTTTTGTTCTCTGGAACAGTGATATTAAATGGTGGACTTCTGGTTTGAGACGGCTGATCGACTTAGATTAAAGTTTTAAGAAATGTTGACATAACAACCAAGGAAGGAAAGAGGGTTTTGCTGTGGTGCTTCCTGTTGACTTCTGACCCTCACAGAACCCAGAGCTCACAAGGTTCCAGAGTTCTAGAGCTTGGCCCGGAGAGAACCCACCTCCGGCTTGTCGGAACAGAACTCTTTCCACCAGGACGGACGTTCTAGAACTTTGTTCCCCTGCATCACGGTGGACCACAAGTTCTTGTACAGCTGGAACACAGAGATCAACGGGATGTGTTAGAGATGGGAGGAGTGTGTGTGTGTGTGTGTGTGATCTAGCAAACCCCTCTAGTCCACTACCTAACAGTCTGACTAATCACTGGTACACATTAGGACCGGATGTGTGTTTGTGTACTGTAAACACGTAGGTTTGGGCCTCCAAAGATGTACTGTACGTTCTTGATGGAAAAAATAAGTCAACATAAACATTTGAGTGTGTGTGTGTGTAATTAGACCCAGTCCTCATCTTCACTCACATCTCTCCAGTATTAATCACATGACAACAAGACTCCATGGGGTCACGTGACCACAGCAGAAGTGTGATAGATGCATGCATGGTTGCTGTTTATGAGTTGATGGCTTCAGTAATTCTGGGTTAATGAAAGTTCTGGAAAGCGGTTGTGATGAATGATGCGATGAGCAGCTTGAGTAATGCTGACTACAGACAATATTTACATAAACAACATCTGTGTTTTTCTCAAAGTAGAATAAATATAAACACACAAACGATTCCAATGTGGTTCAGATATTCGTCACACTAAGTGAGTGGACTGAAGTGGTTACTACATGAGACACACACACACACACACACCAGAATAATAACTCTCTTTACATCTTTGACATCAGTGATATCCTCTTCTGGAATTCAGACTCACACACTATATCACACTGTGGTGGTGGGGGGGGTAGATGTTGCGGTTAGGGGGGGTCATAGCACAACTCTCACACGCACACACAACGATGGTCACAAACTACACTGTGTCGTAAACGCACAGTCTCTATTGCCCTCATTCCCCTCAGTTCTGAGTCCAGTCCGCTGACTAGAGACCTCAGTCTGACTCCCCCCAGCCCTCCTCCACCTTCCAGAGCCGCTCTAAGGAACATTCCAGAACTCCCCCATTAATCCGGAGGCCTCATTGTGGAACTGCGAGGCTGTGAAAGAGGGCCGGGCGTCAGAGCTGGTTTACTGGCACCCTGGCATCCTGCCCTGGCGACACCTCCCCTGACCTCCTCTGGCCCATCCCGAATTTACCGGGAGATTGTTGTTAACGGATGTCGATAGCTACGGCTCTGGCTCGCGCTGAAAGGCCAAAGTTGAGAAGACTGGAGGGAGTGTGTGAGGAGGACTGGAGACAGACTGAGAGACCAGCTCAGTGTGTGAGGAGGACTGGAGACAGACTGAGAGAGAGACCAGCTCAGTGTGTGAGGAGGACTGGAGACAGACTGAGAGACCAGCTCAGTGTGTGAGGAGGACTGGAGACAGACTGAGAGACCAGCTCAGTGTGTGAGGAGGACTGGAGACAGACTGAGAGACCAGCTCAGTGTGTGAGGAGGACTGGAGACAGACTGAGAGACCAGCTCAGTGTGTGAGGAGGACTGGAGACAGACTGAGAGACCAGCTCAGTGTGTGAGGAGGACTGGAGACAGACTGAGAGACCAGCTCAGTGTGTGAGGAGGACTGGAGACAGACTGAGAGACCAGCTCAGTGTGTGAGGAGGACTGGAGACAGACTGAGAGACCAGCTCAGTGTGTGAGGAGGACTGGAGACAGACTGAGAGACCAGCTCAGTGTGTGAGGAGGACTGGAGACAGACTGAGAGACCAGCTCAGTGTGTGAGGAGGACTGGAGACAGACTGAGAGACCAGCTCAGTGTTTGAGGAGGACTGGAGACAGACTGAGAGACCAGCTCAGTGTTTGAGGAGGACTGGAGACAGACTGAGAGACCAGCTCAGTGTGTGAGGAGGACTGGAGACAGACTGAGAGACCAGCTCAGTGTTTGAGGAGGACTGGAGACAGACTGAGAGACCAGCTCAGAGCTGGTTTACTGGCACCCTGGCATCCTGCCCTGGCGACACCTCCCCTGACCTCCTCTGGCCCATCCCGAATTTACCGGGAGATTGTTGTTAACGGATGTCGATAGCTACGGCTCTGGCTCGCGCTGAAAGGCCAAAGTTGAGAAGACTGGAGGGAGTGTGTGAGGAGGACTGGAGACAGACTGAGAGACCAGCTCAGTGTGTGAGGAGGACTGGAGACAGACTGAGAGAGAGACCAGCTCAGTGTGTGAGGAGGACTGGAGACAGACTGAGAGACCAGCTCAGTGTGTGAGGAGGACTGGAGACAGACTGAGAGACCAGCTCAGTGTGTGAGGAGGACTGGAGACAGACTGAGAGACCAGCTCAGTGTGTGAGGAGGACTGGAGACAGACTGAGAGACCAGCTCAGTGTGTGAGGAGGACTGGAGACAGACTGAGAGACCAGCTCAGTGTGTGAGGAGGACTGGAGACAGACTGAGAGACCAGCTCAGTGTGTGAGGAGGACTGGAGACAGACTGAGAGACCAGCTCAGTGTGTGAGGAGGACTGGAGACAGACTGAGAGACCAGCTCAGTGTGTGAGGAGGACTGGAGACAGACTGAGAGACCAGCTCAGTGTGTGAGGAGGACTGGAGACAGACTGAGAGACCAGCTCAGTGTGTGAGGAGGACTGGAGACAGACTGAGAGACCAGCTCAGTGTTTGAGGAGGACTGGAGACAGACTGAGAGACCAGCTCAGTGTTTGAGGAGGACTGGAGACAGACTGAGAGACCAGCTCAGTGTGTGAGGAGGACTGGAGACAGACTGAGAGACCAGCTCAGTGTTTGAGGAGGACTGGAGACAGACTGAGAGACCAGCTCAGTGTGTGAGGAGGACTGGAGACAGACTGAGAGAGAGACCAGCTCACTGGAGACAGACGCACGTTCAGTCTTACTCATCTGCCCTCAATTACTTTAACTCCACCGAGGGGCAAATATCAACCTGCTGACCACTGAATACACTGGGCATCGCCGTTGTCCTACACACACTCAGTGTGTGTCTGTGTGTGTGCAGCATCTTACTGGAACCCACAGAGAGAGGAGCCAGAGGCTGCAGTCATCTTCCAGTAACACAGAGAGAGAGAGTGATCCCACTGTAAACAGACGTGATCCCAGCCCGGCCCAAGTGTGTCAGCCAGCACAGGGTCACTAGGGTGGGGAGAGTGTGCGTACGTGTGTGTGTGTATAAAAAAGAGAAAGAGGGGAGTAAAATAGCAAAGAAAGAAAGAGGCCTCTTTGAGTGTGTGTGTGTGTACCGTGTGTGTGTGTGCTTTGTTAGTACGGCTGTCTGGACAGTGAATTTAGGATGCAGTGTTTTCCCTCTCTGGAGATTAACAGCTGTTTTGTGCACCAGCGTGTCGGAGACCATCTGCAACAATACATCCTTAGAGAACCTCCATCGCCTGGTAGGGGAAGCACACAGGGGTGGAGCTTAACGGGGGACCGCTGCTGTAAAACTGTCTGCAGCACATGCTGTCTGCAGGTGCTGCAGGCAGTCTGCTGTTGGGTTTGATATGGTGTCGTGGAAGCTGTGGCATTTCCTCCTGTTCACACGCACATGAGAGTCCCTGAGCTGAGGCGTGCTGACTCCACCCACCTGGGGTGGGCTTTAGCTGGCTTAAGATTCAAAACAAGGTCACCCCGAAAAGCCTTTTTTCTTATTTTTCTAGTAAGTCAGGGCTGGGACAGATCTGAGTGGATTGAGGGGGAGTGTAGGGGTGGAGGACTGGAGGAGCTTGTACAGTCTTACCTCTCCGTCTGCCTTGCCGATGGGGGAGTTGAGGATGAAGTCCGGGGGGGCGATGGCGTCAACCAGGGTCACAGCCTCATCCTTCAGCTGGGGGAGGAGAGGGAAGGAGGGAGGGAGGGAGAGTTGTATAGTTAAGAGAGATAGAGATATTATTTAAGAAAGAAAGAAGGAAAGAAAAGCAAGCTCGAGAAAAAGCAAGTGTGATTTGGTGATTCTGTACCAGAGAGCAGAGAGTGAGGATGGCGATCTGGACCGTTTCAGCCGGCTCTCTCCCTGAGACGTAAGCACCTGCAGGAACACAGCAGCATCACAGCAGCATCACAGCAGTATCACAGCAGCATCACAGCAGCATCACAGCAGCATCACAGCAGCATCACAAGAGAACAGGCTTCAGGATTCACAATAAAAACAACTGTCATGGATTGGTGAAAAGTCTCAAAACATTACAGCTAATGATTGACCCTGGTACAGCTAAGGACTGACCCTGGTACAGCTAAAGACTGACCCTGGTACAGCTAAGGACCGACCCTGGTACAGCTAAAGACTGACCCTGGTACAGCTAAGGACTGACCCTGCTAAAGCTAAGGACTGACCCTGGAACAGCTAAAGACCGACCCTGGTACAGCTAAAGACTGACCCTGGTACAGCTAAGGACCGACCCTGGTACAGCTAAAGACTGACCCTGGTACAGCTAAGGACTGACCCTGCTAAAGCTAAGGACTGACCCTGGTACAGCTAAGGACTGACCCTGGTACAGCGTGGCCATGTGGTTGCTGAGGCTCCAGAGACCGTAGAGACAGCACAGGCGCTGCAGGACTGGTCTGAGGTCAGCTGGGGTGTCCTCGTCTCTCGTCAGGTCGTGGAACCTCTGCAGGACCGTGTGCTCGATGTAGACGATGGCCAGAGAGCGGGAGTAGTACACCTGCACACACACACACACACGTGCGCGCAGACAACCACACAGAGAGATCAACGTGGGAGCCTCGCACACGGCTCACTTTACACATTCACACCTCACAAGCAGAATGAGTCACCCTCTTTAGCACTTCCTTCAACACACACATCTAGCCCTGGCTTCTTCTGAGGAGCCGGCAGGGGAGGCAGGACATAGAAGATGAAAGACTTTTAGAGAGCCCAGAGGAGAGAAAGGAGAGGAACTTTGGCCCAAGTTAAAAGGGATCCCCCTCCTTTAACACACTCTCTGCTTTTTCTCACTTTCATTCCCTCCCCCCCCTCCCTCCCTCCCACCCACCCTCCCTCCCTCCCTCCCTCCCTCCCTCCCTCCCTCCCTCCCTCCCTCCCTCCCTCCCTCCCTCCCTCCCTCCCTCCCTCCCTCCCTCCCTCCCTCCCTCCCTCCCTCCCTCCCTCCTTCCCTCCCACCCACCCACCCTCCCTCCCTCCCTCCCTCCCACCCACCCTCCTTCCCTCCCTCCCTCCCTCCCTCCGTCCCTCCCTCCCACCCTCCCTCCCTCCCTCCCTCCCTCCCTCCCTCCCTCCCTCCCTCCCTCCCTCCCTCCCAAAATAAACACACACACAAAAAACGTGTACAAACATACACGCACACACGCCCTGCTCTGAACAGCGCGTGTTGAGGGTGTGTTCCTGCTTGTTGACATCAGGTGTCGTTGTGGACAGGCTCTCTACAGCCTGGCTGCTTCTGTCCAGACTCACGTGTGGTTAGGCTTTATGACGTCACAGACGTGCCCCCTCTGAGGCCCCCCCTGTTGAGCCTGGGGCCGGGGCCATCGTGAGGGGCTGGGTGACGTCATTGCGTGATGTTATTGCATGAGTGTGTGACATCATTGCGTGTGCTTGTGTGTGTTGTGACTGTAACAGTATCTAGAGGTATGACAGATCTGGTCATTGTGAAGGATTAGGTCATTGAGGATGACGATTTGTGTGTGTGTGTGTGTGTGTTTGCACGAGCGTACGTTCGTTTTGAGTAGATGATGTCCACCAAAGGAATACAGGATAAACATTCCAGTCTTACAAGGCAATACAACAGTTCTGTTTGTGTGTGCGGTACCATATGGGGCACATGCTGACAGTAGAACGATGAAGATAGTTGGATTTGGGTCAGTGCATGTCGACAGAGACAGAACACAGCCTTGGTCTGTAGTCAAGCAGTGACAGGACAGAGACAGAACACTGCCTTGGTCTGTAGTCAAGCAGTGACAGGACAGAGACAGAACACTGCCTTGGTCTGTAGTCAAGCAGTGACAGGACAGAGACAGAACACTGCCTTGGTCTGTAGTCAAGCAGTGACAGGACAGAGACAGAACACTGCCTTGGTCTGTAGTCAAGCAGTGACAGGACAGAGACAGAACACTGCCTTGGTCTGTAGTCAAGCAGTGACAGGACAGCCCTCTGAGCGAGGATGAGCAGGGTGGTGATGAAGAGCGTAGCGAGCGCGCTCAATCTGAGCCTCTGCTGGAGTGAGGTGGGGAGAGTGTGAGGAGGTGTTTGGTTTGGCCGACCTCACAGGAACGCAGGCCGACCGGACGCCAGGCGGGGTGTTGTCCTTAGCTAAACCCTCTATCCAGCCAGTGTGTGTGTGTGTCTCTGTGTGTGTGTGTCACTGTGTGTGTGTGTCTCTGTGTGTGTGTGTGTGTCTGTGTGTGTGTGTGTGTGTCACTGTGTGTGTGTGTCACTGTGTGTGTGTCACTGTGTGTGTGTGTCACTGTGTCACTGTGTGTGTGTCACTGTGTGTGTGTGTCACTGTGTCACTGTGTGTCTGTGTCACTGTGTGTGTGTGTGTGTGTGTGTGTGAGCAGGAGCGTGGGACAGGATCTTTGTGCCAGCCAGTCTCAGGAAGGACGGCCAGACAGGACCGGCCTGGCACACAACACTGGCACTGGGAACAGGACTGTGGTAACTGGATAACAATGTCCGTGTGTGTGTGTGTGTGTGTGTGTGTGTGTGTCTACGTGTGTGTGAGTGTGCATCTGTGTGTGTGTTTCTTACCTGGCTGTTGTTGCGGGCCTCAAAGTCGGCCTTCCCAGTGTTCCTCTCCTGGGCCAGCCTCCTGTCACTCTCCCTTAGCAGGAAACACACCAGCCACTGGTAGGCTGCCAGGGGAACTGAGGAGAGGAGGAGGGGGAGAGGAGAGGAGGGGGAGGAGGAAGAGAGGGGGTGGAATGGAGGGGGAGGAGGAGGAGGAGAGGAGGGGGAGGAGAGGAGAGGAGAGGAGAGGAGGAGGAGGAGGAGAGGAGGGGGAGGAGGAGGAGGAGGAGCAGGCCAGTCAGTGACATCATCATTAACCCCACCCAGTCCAGACCGACTGAGTGGTCCATCTGGGCCTGTAGCGTTCCTGCCTGAGCAGAAACACCAGGAAGTCTGACACCTCATATAGCGTTCCTGCCTGAGCAGAAACACCAGGAAGTCTGACACCTCATATAGCGTTCCTGCCTGAGCAGAAACACCAGGAAGTCTGACACCTCATATAGCGTTCCTGCCTGAGCAGAAACACCAGGAAGTCTGACACCTCATATAGCGTTCCTGCCTGAGCAGAAACACCAGGAAGTCTGACACCTCATATAGCGTTACTCCCTGAGCAGAAACACCAGGAAGTCTGACACCTCATATAGCGTTACTCCCTGAGCAGAAACACCAGGAAGTCTGACACCTCATATAGCGTTACTCCCTGAGCAGAAACACCAGGAAGTCTGACCCCTCATATGAGGCAGACGACCCTACTACAGCACACGCGTGGATGGTCTGTTGTCGTAGAGAATGTTCTAAATGTGAAGCTGGTGGTTCCTAAGCAACGTTCAGAGGGAGGGTGAGTGGGGTGATGTCAATAAAGGACCCAGATGTCTGGCATGTGTGGACAAGAGACCAGCGCCAAGCTACACACACGCACGCACGCACACGCACGCTTTGTGCTTGAAAAAGGAGTTGCCTGCCTGAGTGCTTTACCCTGGAAGGGCATTTAACCTCAGCGGGAAAACACTGCAGAACACAGGCGATGCATACGGTTGGGTGTGTGTGTGTGAGAGTGTGTATCTGTGTGTGTGTGAGAGTGTGTATCTGTGTGTGTGTGAGAGTGTGTATCTGTGTGTGTGTGAGAGTGTGTATCTGCGTGTGTGTGTGTGTGTAGTACCTGCAGAGTCCATACACTCCTCCACAGTTGCAGCAGTGAACCTGGTCTCCAGAATGTTGTTGATGTCGTCCAGGAAGTTGACAGACTGCAGCGGAGATTCTATTTTCACGTTGTCTACACACACACACACACAACCCCAATTCACTACCATATATACTGTATATTATAAACAGCTGAGGCTGACAATGTGTGTGTGTGTGGTCACCGTGCTGCGTGGTGTAGCTCAGCAGGTAGTTGCTGGTCTGCTGCAGCAGGACGTTGTTGTCTCCTTCATATGTGCAGTTGGGGTCGTTGTCGTTCCGGATGTCTCCCAGGCGGTTCACTAGGGGGCAAGGACGCAAGGGTAGGACACAAGGCTAGGAGGCAAGGGTAGGAGACTAGCGGGCTAGGAGACTAGGAGGCGAGGAGACTAGGAGGTTAGGAGACTAGGAGGTTAGGAGACT
>NC_140385.1:2402500-2482500 GCF_054491055.1 Hypomesus nipponensis
AAAGCCATTACATCCTCTCCCTCCATGAAGAGAACCATGTCCTTCCAGTTGAAAGAGGCTCTCTTTCGGTACAGGTCCAGGGGCCCGCTGGGGAGGTCTGCGAGGCCGTGGTCAGGCTTCTCTCCATGATCCGACTTGGCCTCCATTACGTCACTGGGGACACTCATGCCGCGTAAGGCACTTGGTTCTTCCCGCGAAATGCGATTTTACCGAGCTGTTACAAAAGAAATGAAGCAATGGTATCTGACTCAGGAAAAATTATTACTGCGAAAGTCCTTTTTCCCATAAAGTGAGAGAGAAGGAGAGAGGTGGGGGAGGGGGGGAGGGGGGCGTAGAGCATCGTCGTTCGAGTCACGTACAACTATTATCACAACGATCAAAGTTCAATTTTCATTCAGTTCTAATAACCAACCATGACATCAAGCCGTAATGTATTATATAGTCCTGAAAATACAACTGTCACCGAATGTGAAGTACTAGATACGTTTAACTGTGTTTACTAACTGTACACTGCAGTGTATAGGCTAACTGGAAGTTTGATAACAGCATCTCAAATCATAGGTTAGTGCAGCTACGTAACCTAGAGAAATCATCGCCATTTTCCTAAATGTATTTTATGAATCAGTTCTAAACGCATGCATGGGTAATGTTTTTACGTAAAAAATGTCTGTTTAACAATTTTGATAAAAGACACATAAAAACAGCAAACAGTTTAACTTGTCACTCACCCACTGTTGTGGACCCGGAGCGATCTGCTAGATCGTAGTGCTAAATGACGCATGCTTTGTGCGACGGATTTGTTGTGGTTCTCAAAAAAAAAATTTTTATCCAGCGTTGCCCTATAAAATATAGGGCTTCACTTAGCATCCAAAATTGACCAACACGGGTTTGCATCCCTGTGCAAATCGTATGTGCTTAGTACTGATGCCTTCTGCCACAAAAAAAAATAATTTCCTTCCAACCGGACGACCGGAAAGAGATCAAAGTTAGCGGCTGACATCTGCTTCGCTACACCTGCCTTCATTGAATGAGGTTTCACAGAAAGTAGCATCTGTTTTGGTCCTTTTCCCATATATAATTAATATAATCGAAGTGCAAATATTTGGTTTTTAATTGGAAACACATTCCCACAAAACTGCAGTTTAACGGTGAGTATGGCATCGTGTTACTCCATGACACTAATTCGATAGGCCGAGGACCGGGTGTATTTTGATAGGTTAGCTGTAGCGTAGCGACTAGCGTCTAGAACAACAAATGCTACTTGCAATACGTGTTAATTACTCACTTGTTTGAATGCATTTGCTTCGTCTGTTAGCATTGTAGGTGAGATAAGGTTGCTAAATTATTTTTATGTTCATGGTTGAGGGTTAGCGACTATATAGCACGTACAACTTGACGAACCAAGCTTGCTAGCCAGCTAACATTAGCGGGTTTAGTATATTTCCTGGAGTTGACACTGGGTAATGGATGGTTTGAAACACATGCGAATGAAACATAAAGGTCCGAGTTTCACTGTCAATAGCGAACATTAGCAAATTACTAACTGATGAATGAACTGCATGTTACTTGAAGGGGATGCTTCTTTGTAACGTTCATTTGGTGTAATTGGTCATTTCCCTTCTGGTTGTTTATTCAGGAAATAGTCTGTGCCCTCTAAACCGAGGTGGCTAACTAACTGCACATGCCGAAATGGCACAGATAGGAACGCACTAGCGCTAGGTAGCTGAACAGCGACCAATCGTTTCCAGCCGTTTGGTGCACCTGGAGTGGCTGTTTCTAATAAGCGTTAGCTTTTGCGTTGTCAAGAGACGGGTCAGTAAACAAGCAATTAAGCTAGCAGGCTAATGCTAGCTTGCAAACGGTCGCTTCTGAACGAGGATGCTAGCTACCAGTAACAAACTGTAGTCATATGCAGTTGTCACTGAACAGTTAAATTCTGAGATAAATTGACACACAGCAACCTATGACGGGATTCCTAAATGAAGCTAACACGTCTTTCTGCGTCCGACTATTCTGTTCTTTCTCGTCTCATGCTGTGCCCCGTTTCCTAGGCGACGAGCTGGCGCAGGTCGTGGGGTGCCCGTGGACCATGAGAGACAGCGGAGGCAGCCTTGCACAAAACCGCTGGCAGGGCGAACTCGGTTTGACCGTGGGCCAGGAGGATAGCGGGGGTGGGGGTCTACCTGGGGAACACCTCATGGACCCAGCCTCCACGCACCACGTCCCCAGCCCCATGCACCTGAAACTGGGGCAGAAGGAGAGGGTGTGGGGGGGGGAGTTCATGGAGCAGGAGGGGATTGAGGAGGATGGGGAGGAGGAGGAGGAAGAGGAGAACGAAGGAGACATGGAAGAAGCGGAGGAGGAGGGAGAGGTTGATTTCGAAGGTGATGGATGGGATGATGAGGAGGATGAAGAGGAGGAGGAGGAGGCGGCGGAGTTAGAATATGAAGTCCCACACAGGTTACCTTTGTCCATACCTGACCATCCGCAACAACACCACCACCAGCAGCTGACATACGACCACCAGGCCGAGCACGAAGCAGGGGACTCGCCTTGGTTCCTCCCCCGTTCCAGGATCAACGGGTTCAGGCAGCTCAGGCTGAGGCGCTGGCTGAAGCTCAGGGCCCACGGGGGCCTGGGGACCCGGCTGACACACCACTGGAAGACCTGGCGCCAGAGGGCCCAGTGGGTGGGGACCCTGGGGCACCGCAGGGCGAGACGCTGGCGTCGGTACGGCGTGTACGCCAACCAGCAGAGGAGGAGCGGGGGGCTGAGGAGAGCCAGGTCCCCACTGTCGGACGAAGAGAGGCTCAGCTGCTCGGAACAAGGTGAGGGAGGGAGGGAGGGAGAGGGAGCAAGAGAGTGAAAGGGAGGAGATGGCTAGAGTCTCCTCTGATAAATTCCTCCCTTGTGTGTTGTCTATAATTCTTCAGAGCAATCTGACTCTCTCTCTCTCTCTCTCTCGCTCTCTCTCACACTCGCTCTCACGCACACTCTCGTTCTCTCTCTCTCACTCTCTCGCTCGCTCTCTCGCTCTCCCTCTCACTTACTCTCTCTCTGTCGCTCTGTCTCTCTCTGTGTGGACATATTATACAATGACAGGTTTTTAAGTGTTCAGTGTACAATACCACTTCTGTATATTCGGTGTGTGGTGCCACTGTTGTACAGCATATATCTAGACCCTTTTATTATTGTCTCTTTTCGTTCCCTCTCTCACTTTCTTGATCTACATCTTTCTCTCCATCCCTCTCCATTCACCACCTCCCTCCCTCCCCTCCCCTCCCTCCCTCCCTGGTCCCAGATGAGCGGTTGAATGGCTACTCGGACTACCAGAGCAGCCAGGAGAGCGGGCCTGAGCGAGGGGTGAGGAGGGAGGCTGAGGCCTTGCACCTGGCTGCCAGGGACAAGCCAGCTGAGGTCGCCCTCACGGAGGAGCACATGAGCTGCGTCACAGGTAGACAGGAAGTAGTGACGATGTCAGACTGGTTCTGTAATGATGTCGGACTGGTTCTGTGATGAATTCAGACTGGTTCTGTGATGAATTCAGACTGGTTCTGTAATGTCAGACTGGTTCTGTAATGTCAGACTGGTTCCTTTAATGAATTCAGACTAGTTCTGTGATCTCAGACTGGTTCTTTGATGATGTCAGACTGGTTGTGTGATGTCAGACTGGTTGTGTGATGATGTCAGACTGGTTGTATAATTATGTCAGACTGGTTCTATGATGTCAGACTGGTTGTGTGATGATGTCAGACTGGTTGTATAATTATGTCAGACTGGTTCTATGATGTCAGACTGGTTGTGTGATGTCAGACTGGTTGTGTAATGATGTCAGACTGGTTCTATGATGTCAGACTGGTGGTGTGATGATGTCAGACTGGTTGTGTAATGATGTCACCCCGCAGGGATCCTGGATGAGTCGCTCCAGCAGTATGGAAGTCTGATCCCCGTCCATGTAGATGACATTGTGGAGAAGCTGCAGGATGTCTTCAACGAGAGCTTCTCCCAGCCTCACAGGTCTCACACACACGCGCGCCTTGAAAAGATTCTGCCTCTGTAGACTTTCCCTGATAATAAAAGATGAACAAGATGTTTAATGTGGTCTTTGACAATCTACTGTGTCTCTCGCGCTCTCTCTCCTTTTGTCTCTCTCTCTCTTTCTCTCTCCTCTCTCCCCCTCGCTCCACAGGAAAACAGTCGTGCAGCACCTTATTCAGTCCTACCAGAGGTCGTCGGGCACGGCCATGGTCAGAGGGTTCCGTGTGAACTACAAGCGTCACGTCCTGACCATGGATGACCTCAGCACGCTGTACGGCCAGAACTGGCTCAATGACCAGGTGGGGCGCAGGACACGTTCATTACTCAGAAGTCACGTGTTCGTCAAGTGCCTTTCACAAAGAGATTTGACTTCCATCTCGACTCATTCCAAAATGGCAATCATTCCTGGACCAGATTTTTTTTCGACGATGCTTACTGGTCTCTGAGGTGACTCGTGCATCCTTTTAAAGCTGTGTTGACCCGATGTCTGGTGTTTACCCACAGATCATGAACATGTACGGAGACCTCGTCATGGATTATGTACCCGAGAAGGTAATATTTATCAATACAGCATATTTATAAATAAAGATAAAACGTTCCATCGCCCTGCAGTTACTGCACCAGACTGGCCATCATGTATCCTAACCAGTGTATCAACCTCAGAATATGAGACCAGCTGTCTTTTTCTTCTTCCTTCCCCAGGTCCATTTCTTTAACAGCTTCTTCTACGACAAGCTGAGGACAAAAGGCTACGATGGCGTCAAAAGATGGACGAAAAATGTACACAAGCCGCCATGATTCCTAGCTAGCTACATTGCTGTACACACACACACACATATATATATATATAATTTTATCCTCTGTCTGTGTCGCTCCATCTCTCTCTTTCTATCTCGCTCCTTTTCCATCTCTTTCTGCCTCGCTCCTTTTCCATCTCTCTCTGCCTCGCTCCTTTTCCATCTCTCTCTGCCTCGCTCCTTTTCCATCTCTCTCTGCCTCGCTCCTTTTCCATCTCTCTCTGCCTCGCTCCTTTTCCATCTCTTTCTGCCTCGCTCCTTTTCCATCTCTCTCTGCCTCGCTCCTTTTCCATCTCTTTCTGCCTCGCTCTTTTTCCATCTCTCTCTGCCTCGCTCCTTTTCCATCTCTTTCTGCCTCGCTCCTTTTCCATCTCTCTCTGCCTCGCTCCTTTTCCATCTCTTTCTGCCTCGCTCCTTTTCCATCTCTCTCTGCCTCGCTCTTTTTCCATCTCTTTCTGCCTCGCTCTTTTTCCATCTCTCTCTGCCTCGCTCCTTTTCCATCTCTCTCTGCCTCGCTCCTTTTCCATCTCTCTCTGCCTCGCTCCTTTTCCATCTCTCTCTGCCTCGCTCCTTTTCCATCTCTCTCTGCCTCGCTCCTTTTCCATCTCTCTCTGCCTCGCTCCTTTTCCATCTCTCTCTGCCTCGCTCCTTTTCCATCTCTTTCTGCCTCGCTCCTTTTCCATCTCTCTCTGCCTCCATCTCTTCCAGGTGGACATCTTCCAGAAGGATCTTCTGCTGATCCCCATTCACCTGGAGGTCCACTGGTCTCTGGTGAGCGTGGACATTCCCAAGAGGGCCATCACCTACTTCGACTCTCAAAGGACGCTAAATCGCCGCTGTCCGAAGGTGAGGACGACCCACCGGGGATGGGGTCTCTCTGAGGCGAGCCGGGGTCTCTCTGAGGCGAGCCGGGGTCTCTCTGAGGCGAGCCGGGGTCTCTCTGAGGCGAGCCGGGGTCTCTCTGAGGCGAGCCGGGGTCTCTCTGAGGCGAGCCGGGGTCTCTCTGAGGCGAGCCGGGGTCTCTCTGAGGCGAGCCTGGGTCTCTCTGAAGCGAGCTTGGGTCTCTGAGGCGAGCCTGGGTCTCTCTGAGGCAATCCTGGTGCTTTATCACTGAGGAGATCACATACCAGTTTGCTCTTGCTGTGGCGTACGAATGCCAGGTAGACGTGTGTATGAAACCAGCTTTGATGTTCTTCTTCTCAGCACATCTCAAAGTACCTCCAAGCCGAGGCCGTTAAGAAGGACCAGCGAGACTTCCTCACAGGGTGGAAAGGCTATTTCAAAATGGTGAGTCTCTGGGCCTCGACAAGACTCCCACCCAGTGTGTGTGTGTGTTTCATGTCTGATGTCTTGCTGTGTGTTTTCAGAATGTGGGCCGTCAGAACAACGACAGTGACTGTGGAGCGTTTGTCCTACAGGTGTGTCACACACACACATACACACACACACACTGCTTCTATTAAGTCATTCCAAAGTGGCACACTTTTCCGTGTCGTCCTATATGTCCTGATATGGTTAACATCCATCTTACGTCCTCTCTCTTCCCCACTTCTCTTTCTCTCTCTCTCAACCGTCTCACATGTTCCAGTACTGCAAGACTTTGGCCTTGGGGCAGCCATTTAGCTTCGGCCAGCAGGACATGCCTAAACTCAGGAGGCAAATGTACAAGGAACTGTGTAACTGCAAGCTCTCTCTGTGACCCCTGACCGTGACCCCTGACCGTGACCCCCCCACCCCCCCCTTTCCGGGTGGGCGAAAGGACAGGGGAAGGAGGGAGAGTAAGATGGACGCGCCAGCGACGTAAGAGAAAAGAAAAAGAGGAACTTTTTTTAGAAACAACTTTTTCTCCTCTGAAGACATCCAGGGATGGAACATGTGGAGGGGGAGAGGGTAGGAGGGGGGAGGGGGGAGGGAGGGTAGAAAAGTAGGGGGGGGGGGCTCTCCCTTTTTTACCCGTTTTTGTTTTTTTTTGCCCTTTTTAACTCTCTTTTTCTCTCTCTCTTTCCCTGTTTTATTTACATGTTTATGGTTATTTCCTTGTGGTTGACAGAGGCCAACTCGAACTCTTTTACTCTGATAGTTGCTACGGTGACACATGCATTGAAAAAAAAAAAATGTGTATTTGAACTTGGGAGGGAAGGGTTTCTCTCTTGTCTTGTCTCTCTCTACCACTCTATCTATTGTTCTTTCTCTCTTTCTCTCTCTGTGTCTCGCAACTGACTATCATCCCTAACCCAACCCAAACTGAAGAGCTTCACTTCCTTTTTCTCGTTTTTCCTCTTTGTCAGTTAACGTGTTGCTATGCTTATCGTTGGAGAAAAAAATTATTACAGGTGTTAATGGAGGGACACAGTTTATTGTTTCATATTTTTGAGTAAAAATAAATGATAAACCTTACCAAGTTCAGAGTCACCATGTCGGACCATGTCAGCCTCAGAAATACATTTTTAGTGTTGTTCCAAACTAGTTTATTATTATACTTTTTTTGTAACAAAAGCGATCTTGTTTATAGGTATGTGTTTTTTTCCGTTGTATTCTTTTGTTTTATTATTTTTCTCAAACGGGCGTTGACGGAACATACTGTTTTATATCTTCTAAAACGCATTATGGTTGCAAAGAATAAACGAGTTACATGGCAAGGATGAGATGGAAAGTTGAATATTTATTTTCTCAATATAACGTGGACAGGAACAACATTACCCTACCTTGTGGTTGTTAAATTCTACAGTCAACGTAAAGAATATGTGATGCGAATGCAAGCTTCGGGGAAAACTGTGTCCTAGTAGTACCAGAGATTTCCCATTCATGAAAAAGGCCAACTGTCCAACATGGGACAACAACGCTCACTTGGTGATGGAGGGTGTTTTGTGTATGGAACTCATGATCGAGGTTGTAGGTTTCTTTTTACAACGGTCAGATATGAATTGCACGTATGAAAAAATACATACCGTCAAAACGTTTATTCTGATAAGCGATTAAACTATGAGTCACCGTCACTCACTGCCCACCTTATGAAGTTATATGTTCTCGTGACTAGTCAAAGCGACACGATGGTACCCATGAACTTCTGGCTGGTCCTAGAACAGTATAATGTTTTGTTAAAACACCGTCCGACTGCACGAGAAGACCGGAAAAGGAGACTCGAGGGCAGTGTGGTACGTTTCATTGACAAGAAAAAAAGACCAATGAAATGTCACTTCTAGACAGCGTCAGCCAATGGAATTGTATGGAATTGGAAGACTGAATTATGTCCCGCCTACTGATGTTCACATTGATGGATTAACTGTCACCGCCCACTTAATAAGTGACATACAAGTGAGCCAATAGTGTGTCCCAATGGGTGGGCTCACAGTTGATTGATTGTGGGTTCCTGCAATGACAACGCGAGTTGGAACGTCACGTTGGCGTATATAACACATTTCTGCCACATTCTCTTCCTTTGTAATAATGTCGGCTGAATATGAAGATAGGTAAGAAACCGTCATGGTTGAAAACCATTTTTTGTCATGTTTATCAATCCTCATTGAAGTGGTGGTGTCGCATCGTCGTCGCATGTTTTTATATACATTTATGCTTTTGTGTTTAAAGTACTTTTAAGGTTTTCAGTATTGGCTAGCTTTTTGGCTAACATTGGCATACCCGGCTTTTTAGGATAGAACACAAACTTTTAGACTTACGATATTCAGGAATGCGTTAGTCTAAGTCGTGTAAATGAGTATTAGACTGTACCTTGCATGTAGACTTTTCAAACGACTCGAAGGGGCTTAGTTGGTACGTGAACCTATGCCGGCGTCTTGTACGCACGTGAGTGTCGAAGTTGATTTCGTGTTAGTCCAAGGTCTTCCCTAGTTAGATCTAAAATATTTGTTTTTTACATTTTAACGGTACTATCAGTTAGCCGTGTTAAATGTTATCGTCAAGGCCCTTTAGTATATGAATAATGGCTACTCTATGCCTTCCTCGGTGGTAGGGGTGGGGAAAATGTGACACGCACATGGTCTACTCTACTCGTAGTCACGGATCAGACAATGGCAGGCCGCAAAATTTACGCGGAACAGCCTTTAACTGTTCCAACGCGTGAAATCCCTAGAAGGATGGTGTAACATCATTCAATGGGTTTACCTCCCCCTTTCTGCCACAGTTTCGCTTTGTCATAATGCTTTTCGCTGACGAATGTGTTCTAGAAAGTGTTCGACATGGATGTCAGGCCCTTACCATGGCCCGCTTTGCTAGCTAACGGTGGCTAGCGAGTAATCGCATGCGTTACTTTTGAATAGACGAGCATCATAGATTATTGAGGGTTCATTTCTGTAATATTTGGCTTAATCTGTAATATCGTGTCGAAAATGTATTTGGTTTTGCGCATTTCACGTGAGAACGCCATCGAGCTATCCACCGGCTTTCGAGCCGTGGGAAACGACCATCTTGAATGTCGGAAATAGAAATGGCGGCCGAGAACCTAGTGGTATTCCCGTTAAACCGGAAAATGTCACCCACCCACATTAGACATGTTGATGGCGCCACATACTGCCAATTACGCAGTCATCTTGTGATTCTTTTTCAAAATATATATAAAAATATATATTTTCGTAATCAAAAAGGGCATATGGGTATGGTGAAATTGATAAAGAACTATGGTTGCTGCTCACTCGAGTTGCAACTTCTCCTAAATTAATGATGTCATTGCACTGCTATGATGGAGTTCACTAGCTAATCTCTGTTCTTTCTGTAGTCCCAGAGACAATGGCCCTGAGGGGATGGAGCCGGATGGTATCATCGAGGTGAGTGCACTAATGACTTCAGGGCGCCTCTTATTGCCGTTCTAACTTGCTTATTTGGATGCGGGTGTGCTGAAACGCTCATGCTGAACTGCAGATTGTGTAATTAACTAAGGGCGGCAAAGACGTTTTCTAATGTGGCATTTCCCCCTTCTCTGTACAGAGTAACTGGACCCAGATCGTGGACAGTTTTGATGAGATGAGCTTGCATGAAACCCTCCTCAGGGGAATCTATGCCTATGGTTTTGAGAAGCCTTCTGCCATTCAACAGAGGGCCATCCTCCCTTGTATCAAGGGTGAGTAACTACAACACACCTTGCGTTCAGTGCGTTTGACTCTACGGTAGTCTGTAAAGCGACTGGCTGATTTGAGCTGATAGCTGTGGCTTCTCCCGTCCCCGTCCCCCTGTCACTGGGCGAGGCGGTGTCCTCCAATGGCACTGATTCTTATATCTGACAGGGGGAGAGAAGCAGTCCATGTTCATCCCAGTCATCTCTGTTCAGTGAAGATAAAGGCTGGTTCATGCTATGGGCACATTGCTAAAATGAACTTGTAGAAGCCTAGTTTTGGGTTCAGATCAGTGTCCTGCTGGTAGACGAGAGTTGGTGTGTGTAATACTGAGTGTGAGGTTACATTTTTTACATTTAGTCATTTAGCAGACGCTCATATTCCAGAGCGACTTACAGTAAGTACAGGGACATTCCCCCCGAGGCAAGTAGGGTGAAGTGCCTTGCCTAAGGACACAACGTCATTTGGCATGATGGGGAATCGATCCAGCAACCTTCTGATTACTAGCCCGACTCCCTCACCGCTCAGCCATCTGACTCCCGGTTGTGAGGTTAAGACCGGTGGAATGGGGGCAGCCACCATTCTACCCACAATGCTACAGAAAGATTGACTTTTTTTGGGTTGTTGTGTGGTTTCACTCAGTAATCTCCATCTTCCCCTCCCGAATCCTTCTCCCCCTCTCCTCCGCAGGTTTCGATGTGATTGCTCAGGCCCAGTCTGGCACAGGGAAGACTGCCACCTTCGCCATCTCCATCCTGCAGCAGATTGACATTGAGCTGAAGGGCACCCAGGCCTTGGTCCTGGCCCCCACCCGAGAACTGGCCCAGCAGGTACTCGTCTAACATACCCAGGATGCCTCTTAACAATGGTAATATCAATTACCATTTATAGAAATACTGACAATTACAGGAAACCCTAATGGCATGTGTACTAATCCTAGTCCCAGCGGTAACCCTAGATTACACGTCTTGTACAACAAAGGCTTTTGTGTAATGTTTTAAAATGTTATTGGTGCATTGTCAGATCGACCCCATAATTTTTACTGGACTAATGGCAGCATGTGTAGAAGGGTAAGAGTGGATGTCACAAAGGTGGAGGGCTGCTGGGTTGCCGATCTTGAGGGTGGAGGCTTCATGTGCCAGTCTTCTACGTCATGTGATGCCTTTCACAGTCATAGGGACAGACTGTTGGGTGGTTGTCTCTGTGACTGATGCATGTTTTAAGTGCTTGTGTGTATAAACTCCACCATCTCCACCCCCCCTGTCACTGGGCAAGGCGGTGTCCTCTAATGGCACTGATTCTTATATCTGACAGGGGAAGAGAGAAGCAGTCCATGTTCATCCCAGTCATCTCTGTTCAGTGAGGATCAAGGCTGGTTCATGCTATGGGCACAACCACTGTTTGTGACTTGAACAGAGTTTAGCTCTTGTTCGGTAAAGTGTTGCTAAGCAAAAGATGTTATCGTTCTCTATGATCCAGTCTGCTCTGTGCAGACATGGATGCCGCTTAGATGTCCTGTTCCATGTCTCAGATGGCAAACGGATCAGACTGTGCACTTCTAATCCTTCACAACCAGCTGCCCTAACTACATGCACCATTTACACATACCGGTAGCTGACACGTGACCTGATTCAACACCCAGTTACCTGACCAACCAGCTCATTATTACTCAGGTGTGCCCACATTAGTTTGTGAGATCGAACAGGCAGGTAATTCTCCAGGAACTGTCAGGAGGCCCCTGTGCCAAGTGTCCTGACCCCAGTTCCTCCTGGCTGTGCCAAGTGTCCTGACCCCAGTTCCTCCTGGCCGTCCCCTGTGCCAAGTGTCCTGACCCCAGTTCCTCCTGGCCGTCCCCTGTGCCAAGTGTCCTGACCCCAGTTCCTCCTGGCTGTGCCAAGTGTCCTGACCCCAGTTCCTCCTGGCCGTCCCCTGTGCCAAGTGTCCTGACCCCAGTTCCTCCTGGCTGTCCTCAGATCCAGAAGGTGATCCTGGCGCTGGGGGACTACATGGGCGCGTCGTGTCACGCCTGCATCGGAGGCACCAACGTCCGCAGCGAGCAGACCAAGCTCCAGGCTGAAGCCCCCCACATAGTGGTGGGGACCCCAGGCAGGGTGTTTGACATGCTCAACCGCAAGTTCCTCTGTAAGTTCCACATGCAAGGGCATTTATTTATCTTTTTTTTTTTTTTACATCAAAAATGACATCTGTCATTGGGCGAAGCTGTATAATGATGATATTCATGCGTGTCAACTGACTCCGGAACCCCCCTGAGTGTTCCGGGCTGCCGGTCAGCGTTCTGTTGGCCGGTGTGTTCCGGAACCCAGGGACCCGGAATCCATGATCAGATTCCAATCTGGCTGAATACAGCAAAATGTACTGACAATCCAGGGACTCCAGTATATAGGATAAGCAGCTTTGAATAGCTTTAACATTTTAAGGTGACCAGCCATACTCTGGAGAAACCATCTTGTTTGGTTCACATTCATTATTTCTATACTTTTCAGTGGCTAACTGTGTTCCTCCTGTGTGCTAGCTGCCAGGCACATCAAGATGTTTGTCCTGGACGAGGCTGATGAGATGTTGAGCCGAGGGTTCAAGGACCAGATCTACGAGATCTTCCAGAAGCTTGGCCCCAACACACAGGTAAGACCCAAAATGGCCGCCGGCACAGACCAGCTTGTAAACGGGGCCAAAGTTCCCTCTCCTCCCAGCCCTGCAGTGCTGTTGGAGGACTGATGTTCTTTGGCAGAGAATCCATCTGCTCTCCACAGTGAATGGGCTCCCAGTCCCTCCTCACTACTTATTAGCAGATTACACATCTTTTTATCATCCCCCCCCTTTTTTATCATCCATATCTGGAATAAGATACAAGATGTCAATTGTTGACGCGCACAACGCAACTTTAATAAGGTCTTTGTAACATTCTTCTGACGTGTGTGTGGTTAGTCACATTAATCTTTGTCGCCCACTACAGGAGTGTAACCATCATGTCACTTGTAGTGCCACACCCCAGTTCTGTACGTCCTTTAACCTGTGACCCCCCCCCCTCCCTCCACCAGGTGGTGCTGCTGTCGGCCACCATGCCGTCAGACGTGCTGGAGGTCACCAAGAAGTTCATGCGTGAGCCGATCCGCATCCTGGTGAAGAAGGAGGAGCTGACCCTGGAGGGAATCCGTCAGTTCTACGTCAACGTGGAGAAGGAGGTGAATGCTGCTGCTGTCTCACACACACACACACCTGCAGGGCTGTGAAGGAGGGGGGGGAGGGTCTGTTTCGTGATGATCACCCATGCGTGTCAACTGATCCCAGAGACCCCTGCGGTTGCCGGGCGCCGGCCGGCGTTCTGCTGGTCGGCGTTCCGAAGCTGCAGGCCCCTGGAATGTGATCTGACCTCATGAGACTGAAAACAGATGATGGTCACGTCCGTTGGCGTGGTAGCCGTCCTGTGTCAACCGTCGAGTGTGTGGTTGATGCGTGTTTGGGCTGAAGTCCTGCTTCATTGGCCCCAAAAAAACAAAAACATTTATGTTTTTTAATTAGTTTGTACGCATCCATTTCATCTACCTTAAACTTGTTTTTAGCGGAAGGTAATGTTGCTCTGCCCACTGTCTCTTCCCGTTCTGCAGGAGTGGAAGCTGGACACGTTGTGTGACCTGTATGAGACCCTGACTATCACCCAGGCTGTCATCTTCATCAACACCAGGAGGAAGGTGGACTGGCTCACAGAGAAGATGCATGCCCGCGACTTCACCGTCTCCGCCCTGGTGAGGCCCCTCCCTCCCCCGGGGGGACAGAACCCTCACACTGAATGGCAGTTGAAGCGTGTGCCAAGACTCAGTTTGAACCAACTGTAGTTTCTTGATATTCTGGATTGGGTTACTGTTGGTCTTGGTATTTCATCATTTTTGTAATGCAAATATGTACAATTTGGAAGATGGTAACTGGTTTCCCCCCCTGTCACTGGGCAAGGCAGTGTCCTCTAATGGCACTGATTCTTATATCTGACAGGGGAAGAGAGAAGCAGTCCATGTTCATCCCAGTCATCTCTGTTCAGTGAGGAAAAAGGCTGGTTCATGCTATGGGCACATTAACAACTCATGACTCAGTGTGTGATCAGCTGTAATGGGTATAGCGTTCAGACTGGAGGGGTACAGAGAGGGCTCTTGTAACATGAAGGGCTGAAAATCCAACTCTTGTTGGATTGGTCCGTGTACTGGTGGGAGTGGTCTAGGGCAGACTCATTCCATTCTCTCGCATTTCCTCTGCTGGAACAGCAGGAAACTAGCTTACTCACCATGAGTCATGATCGAGACATGTAACCCACACCCAGTTAACCTTTTACCTTTATATATTTTTTGTGGTTGTTTAGTCTCAGGTCATGTTACTGCCTTGTACTAGTTGCTGTCACCTTATCTTACCCAGGAAGTGGAAAGCGTCATAATACTGAAGCCCAAATCTCGTCAACATTTAATTAGGGTTAGACACTTAGCAAACGGTGCATGTGGAAAGTATAAATGCAGAGTTCTAAATGATTCGTGTTTGTCAAGGAACCGTGTCTGACAAGCCATGGTGCAAAAGAGACCACATCTCAGCCAGCAGGCATGGTGGGGGTGGAGACTGTCTCGTCTGGTGGTTCCGGTTCTTCATGTTCTCCATGTTCTGATTCTGTGTTCCAGCACGGAGACATGGACCAGAAGGAGAGAGATCTGATCATGAGAGAGTTCCGCTCCGGATCCAGCAGGGTCCTCATCACCACAGACCTGCTGGTAGGTACACACACACCCCTCTCTGTCTGAGGGGCCAAAGTTCCCTCTCCTCCCAGCCCTGCAGTGCTGTTGGAGGACTGATGTTCTTTGGCAGAGAATCCATCTGCTCTCCACAGTGAATGGGCTCCCAGTCCCTCCTCACTACTTATTAGCAGATTACACATCAGCATTATAAATAACAAACCCTCTTCAGACGAGTTTAATCCTCGTTCTCCTTAGTCCGTTTCTTCGGGGTTGCGTCAGAGCTGGACCTTGACCGTCTAATTGTTGCACATGTGAACTTAACGCGTGGTCATGTGACCAGTTGCGCAAGGCTGTCCCAGTGGTTTGGGGGCGCTTGGATCACGCCAGGCCCGTGATGGCAGTGAGGCAACCAGGAAGTGATGGCGTGCTGTGAGTGAACTTTCACCCCTCTTTCCTCCAGGCCAGAGGTATTGATGTCCAGCAAGTGTCCCTGGTCATCAACTATGACCTGCCCACCAATAGGGAGAACTACATCCACAGGTGAGACTACATCGCCCAACATGCACTTCTGTCTCTGACTAATGTGTCTCTGTGACTAATGTGTGTGTGTGTGTGTGTGTGTGTATATAGAAACTCCATCCCCCCCCCCCTGTCACTGGGCGAGGCGGTGTCCTCCAATGGCACTGATTCTTATATCTGACAGGGGAAGAGAGAAGCAGTCCATGTTCATCCCAGTCATCTCTGTTCAGTGAGGATAAAGGCTGGTTCATGCTATGGGCACATGCTGTAGACTTGAGTTCTCCAGACATCGAAACACTCCGGTCTGGAAACTAGAAAATGCACTTTATTTCAGGGTTGATAAGTCTTCTAGACTACTTTTCTGATCCTAGTGGTTTAATGGCTAGATGATCTGGTCCAGGGAGTGATGGCATTAGTGACTGCACAATAGGCGTTGGCGTTTTTAAAAGATTTCCTCAAGACCTTTTATACGACGGGTTGCCTGAAGTCTAGCTGGATAAAATGTCATGCCACTTTGATATACCAGCTATAGAGGCCTTTATAGTCTCAATACTTGCACATGAACACCCACTTGATCGATGGTAACTCCTCCCCCTTCTGTGTCCCCTCTCAGGATTGGTCGAGGCGGTCGTTTCGGCAGGAAGGGCGTGGCCATCAACATGGTGACGGAGGAGGACAAGCGTACTCTGCGTGACATCGAGACCTTCTACAACACCTCGGTGGAGGAGATGCCCATGAACGTAGCCGACCTCATGTAGACCACTCCTCCCCCCTGGATTTCCCAGCCACAACACCGGCTTCATTTTACCCTCCCCATTTTCTTTCTCAAAATTGAATAATTTGCGATCCTACGCAGGCATGGTTTTAAGATTTCTTCTACGTAGTTAGTCGATGTACCAGCCTGTCTGCCTTCACCCGCCAACTCTAGGCCCACCAAGTTTCCCCCCCCCCCCCCCCCCTTTCAACGAACCTTTCCAAGAGGTTACAAACTGATATTGGCTAAACTCTGTCATGAAACGACATTCTTTGCTCAATTGTTGCAACAAAAAAAAGCGTCTCCTTGAATTGGAGATATTTTTATTCTGTTTTTCAGACTGACTGTAACAATTGGTCTGTTTGTAGTCAAACATTTAAGAACATTAACCGTGGACCTTTTTGTGCTTCTTAAAGTTTGCCAGAACAGTACTTAAAATAAGACTGAGACTAAGAGGAAAAAAAGAAAATGGAAAAAAAAATGCAAAACTATGTATCCAATACAAATTGATCCGTCTCTTAGGAGGGGGTAATGGGGATTCAGGCAACTTCAATAAAAAAAAGAATTGTATAGAAAATCGATCATGAATGAGTTATGACGACGTATTCTGTCCCAGGTGTCTGAGTTCATACCGCTTTCTTGTATAGTCAAAATTTGTGACGTAGCATTTTTAGTTGCGAGAACATTTTTTTTTTTTTTTTTTTTTTTTTTTTTAGGGGAGTGGTACAGACTAATTTAAGGCGCAACACGTCTTGATAAGCCTGTTCAAATCTTGTCACAGTGTTGACTTTTGCAATGACTAGGTCTTTATATTTTTATTTTATTTCAGGGTTTTTTTTTCCAGAACATATTTGATTTTGAAAAGGGTGGTGTAACATTTGTAACCTACCTCACCAAAAAAAAAAAACACAATTGTTGGAGGGTTCTTGAACACAAAAGGACCAAAACTACAGATTTGAGTATATAGAGATTATACAGTATGTCTTTGTTTTTTCTGTTGCTTGTTTAAAAAATGCCTGTCATTGGGAGGGTTGGTTTGTGGGATGTGGGGAAGTTGATGGTCAGTGCTATTTTTTAAATGACTTATTAAAAAATGTGATGAAATTGTTAACCTTTTTGAAACAGAAGCCGTGTATCAACTTTTCTACATTGGATTCTGTATAGTATTTATTTTAATGGTCTTAAATAAAGGTATTTCTCCTTTTTAACAAGCAAAAAATATATAATGTATGAATCTGGTACTCAAATTTATTTGGTCACTTAATTGACCAAACATTTTTTCACGCCTCACTATAGTTAAGGTGAATTTAGTTCTCGTCAAAGGAGTAAAGGCTTTTCCACTAGAGGGCGATAGGCGCTAATCCAGTCACTCGTAAACCAACATAAGAGTTTTCGTTCACACAGTTGTGCAGCGCCCAGGTATTGCCATGGAGACGCCTCATGTCTGTTTCGTCACTGGGGGTAAGTTTGTACGTCCACAACTGATTGTCCGTGTGAGGACAAGATGTATATTAGGACAGTGAGAAACGAATAATTCTCATTTATGGGTACATGGATAGCGTATAAGTGACTGAATGAGACAAGAAACCAGATAACCGTCGTCCAACAAATCACGACGTAATGAACAAGATGCAGACGAAATGAGCCGTTTGATGTAGTACTGATAAAATCACAAGTTACTGGATCAAAAAAACTTTTTGGCCGTGGTTAGGTTGTAGCCCAACAGAGGAGAACAAGTTTTGCACTGTGACGATGAGTGGGCTGTCTGCAATCTAGTCGGGATCTCAAGATACGCTCTGATCTAATTCATTCTGACTGACCGAGTTTTACAAATGATCAGAACTAGTTTTCCTTGTTTGGTCTGTCATTTTTCTCCTATCTTAAACGTTTTGCTCACTCGCGTCATTAACACTCGTCGTCACACTGGTGTTTGACATAGGAAAGCGGTCAAAAACAAATTACTGAGCTTGTGTTACTATCTTGGTTTGTTTACTGTGATCAAGTATCTGGCGGTTATGGGTGCAATTTCATTAACATCCACCAGGGGTCGTCTTCTGTCACAAAAAAAGGAAAAGTACATTCACAGACGTTCTCACAAGAAGCTATTGCATTGATTTGATCAGAGCGATCCTTTCCTGTGAGCTCGTCTTGGTTTCAGTGTTTCTACTGATACCGGCCTGTTCAGAGACTCTTTAAATACAATTTACACGTCTGCCTCTTCCTTGTGTGTCTGGTTGAACATAACTTACGAGCTAGCCGTTTCCCAGCTATGAGTGGGACACCAGTCCGTTGTCTGTGGAGCTTCTTTAATAGTGGTTGTCCCAAAAGTATTCTTATTAGACATTCCTAAACACACACATGTTAAGCAGAGATTTGCATTTAGACACATTAATGCACATGAACGCACACTCACACACACACGCACGCACGCACGCACACACACACACCCTCCCCATCTGTCCCATACCTATAATTCCCCCTCCCCCACCTCCTTTCCTTCATTCCATCATCGTCTTACCTCTCTCCCTCCCTCACCCCCTCACCCTCTCTCCCCCCTTCCAGACAACAGCTCTACCACCCCCCAGACCCCCTCATCCCCATATAGCTTCACAACATGTTATGTTTCTGTATATGTTATTCCAATTCAGTGTAGGTGGCCCATCATGCACTTTCCCTGCGTCCGGGGCCAGTTGCCCCCCGCCATCACCTCCCTCTCCCCCCTGCTGGGTGCCCGATTGTGGGCCAGGGGATTATGCGAGGGGGAGGCTCGTAAAGGGCCTGCCAAGGCCTTTCTAGGCCTGTGACGGATGGCTGGGAGACTGAAGGCAGCATTTGCATGAGAAGAGGGCAGAATAGAGGCCCCATTCAACGTCCCTGACAGGGAGAACTGAGAACTGGGAAGCTGCCTCCTTTCTCCATCTCTTCATCCCTCCATCCCTCCCTCCCTCTTTCACTGCTCCTAACATTCTCCCCTCCCCACAGACCCCCTTCTCCTTTCTTCTCTCTTTCTTCAGCTCTCTCTCTCTCTCTCTCTCTCTCTCTCTCTCTCTCCTTTCTTTAACTGCTTTTTCTTAACTTCAACGTTCGCCACATCATCCTTTCCACCCCTCACTCTTTCTCTCTTTCGTTCTCGGCCCCCCTAATCTATCTCTTTTCTTTCTGCCTTATTTCTTGATTTCATCCCACTTAATTTCTGTTCATTCAGATTTCCTCTCCTCTCTATCACGCCATTCTGATTTCTGTGGTTTCCATGGCAGCTGAATACTGATGATGAAATCCATAAAACACCCATAGATATGCCTCCTTTACTACTGAAATAAGTCGCGTGAGTCAATGACTTGCCCTGCAGCTTCAATTCACATTCACGTGAATGACTTCTATGGGTTGCATTCAGAGGATTCTCATATTCTGAGGGAATGACTGCTGAAGATAACAGCTTTCTTAAGTCAAAATGGAAAATAAATGTAACTAGCTTGACATAGGTTCATGTGTCAAAAAGTTAAACGTTTAAAGGTGGTAGGCTTATAGGCTTATTACATTTGAATATAATTCATAAATTAGTTTGTGATAAATTTCGTGTCTCGTCACTCTGCCTTGTTAACGGTAGGGTCTATCTGTCTGACTCTGGAGTCGGTAAAGACTAGAAAGGATTATTTCATTTCAGTCAGTCGATTAAAGATATGAAATGTGTTTGTATTAGGATGCATTTATTACTTCAAATGTATTAATACAACGCATACTTAAAAACTGTCTTTAGAACAGCCCAATAAAATGTACTTTTTTTTGAAGGGCCTAAATGTTTTAATCTTAATTTGCCTACTTTTTAGACGTTTAATTTAAAGACATTTCTTAGATTAGCCTACCGTTGGATTCTACACCTATACACAGTTTTACTGTAAACGGATAAACTATAAGTATTTTCACACCCTGATAACAAAGTGACAGTTTGTTTACTGTTTACACAAATTTATAAGATACCGATCTGCGTTGTGCAATTCCGAGGTTATAACTTATTTACTTTATTCCTCGACAATGCTAGGGATGATTTGCCCCTGAATGCCCTACTACCGTTCTCATGCATAATACACCGCGAGGTGCGAAAACTTTTCAGCTTCTTAAGGAGTTAACATATTAGTCGTGACGTGTGAGTTATGTTGCTCGCAAACACACAATCTGTATTCAGTTCGCCCCCCGTTACCCTCCTGTTGAGATGAGCATTGTCATTGAGAAAGATTCAGCTAATTTGTCACCAATGCAAATGACGAACAGTAGTCGACAGAAGAGAGAGAGAGAGAGAGAGAGAGAGAGAGAGAGAGAGAGAGAGAGAGAGAGAGAGAGAGAGAGAGAGAGAGAGAGAGAGAGAGAGAGAGAGAGAGAGAGAGAGAGAGAGAGAGAGAGAGAGAGAGAGGGGGCTGGGGGCTGGGGGCGTCACGGGTCCTCCGCTCTGAATCGCTCGAGCAAGGCGACAGCGAGCATCAGCGCAGGTATCGCCCTCTTAGCACCTTGTATTAGCCCGCAGATGGTTCTCCACGAGGCCCGGGGCGAGAGACAGGCGGCGGAGGAGCGGAGGTGTGAAGGTAATTATATGTAATGACCCCCGAAACTATCACAGAGGCGAAGAAAACGGAGGAGTTGGTATATATAATAAAGTTGTGTAAGCCCCTCGTTATGTCTCTGAAGGGACTAAATGGTATACAAGTCTACACCATTCACTTTATATTAAACTTCAGAGAAATCAATAGCATACAATTTAAATGTAACGCATGAAATAATTCTCTGTTGTTTACAATTAGACCTCTGTTCATAGGACAATATAAGTAAAATATAAGTCCCCAGGATATGATGGGATGTTTCAAAGGAAACTGATGAGTGAATTAAAAACTCAAACAGGGATGAACCATCATGTGTTTAATGACTAATTGTCAATTAAATCCTCTTGGAAAACTAGTCTGGACCCGGTCCAAATCGTCATGCCATGAAACCACTGGGATCAGAGAAGTAGTGTAGAACACTCTGTGTCATCAACACTGAAATAAAGTACATTTTCTAGTTTCTAGATCGGAGTGTTTTGATGTCTGTATCTACAGGAGAGGGACCTAAAACACACAAGAACACAAGCCTGCCAAGGCTTTTCATTTGTAAAGCACATATGTACCGATGTTCACGAAACCCACATTTAAGCGATTAGGGTCTTTTAATAGTAAACACACGACACAATGGCACAGGTGGTGAGCAACAGTCCCATTAACAGAGGGGAAAGACTGGGGACAATAGCGAAAGTGCTTTTCCTTTGTGAGGCGCTAGGAATGAAAACCTTGTTGTAACTTGCTGCTGACGGACTTCAACTTTGAAGGACTTGAAAACAGGATTTTACATTGACAAAGAAGTAGGCCTAAACATAGTGGGTGGGTGGTTGTGTGTGTGTGTGTGTGTTTGTGTGTGTGAGTAATGGGGTTGTAAGAGAGAGGAGAAACTGTGTGTGTGTGTGTGTGTGTGTGTGTGTGTGAGTAATGGGGTTGTAAGAGAGAGGAGAAACTGTGTGTGAGAGTGTGTGTGTGAAAAAGAATGTGTGTGTAAGAGTGTGTGTGTTAGAGAGAGACTGGGTGTGTGAGAGAGTGTGTGTTAGAGAGAGACTGGGTGATTGAGAGAGTGTGTGTGTCTTGGGTTGGCGTTGTTTTTCTAAAGAAGAAGAAAAAAACAGACTGGACAAAACTCTGAATATAAAAAAGTGATAGAGAGACATAGAGAGAGACAGACAGACTTAAAGAGAGAGGAAGGGGGACACAGAGAGAGAGAGAGAGAGAGGGGGGGAGAGATGCAGAGAGGGAGAACGAAAAGAGGGAGAGGGAAAAGGAGGGAGGGAGTGTTGGAAAAGATTCCAAAGTAGGTTGTCTTGGAAACGGAAACGGGAGAGTGGAGCTCCACAATCCCTGGTTTGATTGGCGTCAGGGCGTTTCTGTCAGTCACGAACACCTGCACCCCCCCCCCCCCCATCACATACACACCACACACATCACATACACACACACACACACACCTGCGCCAAACAAAAGAAATACACACATGCACCCACAAAAGCACACACACACACACACACACACACACACTAGTGCTACACCTGCCACACCTGAATCTTAAACACACAATTTCTCTCTCACGCACACACCTACACACTCTCAATCTCACTCCCCAACAGATGTACACACAAACAAACTGTTCGCTGGCTGTGAAGACAACAACATCAGTGAGACCTGAGGAATGGACAGATGAAGGGTCTCTCTCCTGGGCTGGTCTCTCCCTGGGCTGGTCTCTCCTGGGCTGGTCTCTCCCTGGGCTGGTCTCTCCCTGGGCTGGTCTCTCCTGGGCTGGTCTCTCCCTGGGCTGGTCTCTCCCTGGGCTGGTCTCTCCTGGGCTGGTCTCTCCCTGGGCTGGTCTCTCCCTGGGCTGGTCTCTCTCCTGGGCTGGTCTCTCCCTGGGCTGGTCTCTCCCTGGCATGTTTTAGATGCTTCCCTGCTCCAACATAGCCTGGTCCTAACCAGACCTATTGTACATTTAATTTGTACAGAGAGTCTGGCCTCGCTCCATTGACAAGCGTTGACTTCCTTGTAGGCGGGTACTCTGTTGAAGTTTAAAACTATTGGATCTGCCCAGAGCCCCTCTGATCTGCCATAACCAATCGCGTCGCCATAGCCAGTTCCTTCACCACTACTGTAACGGAGCTAGCTGCCGTAGCTGGAAAATCAAACTGTTCCCGAACCCCGTGGGGAGGAGGGCCACAACATCATGGCCACCAACAAAACTCAGCAAAACTTGTTCTTGCTCCGGCTTATAGTTTATAGATATTCATCAGTGTTGCCACAACGAACCGAATGGCTTCGCTCGCATCTTTCTCCACCGCCATTACGGAACTACAACACAAACTAGCGCACAACATTAACGTCATCGTTCTTAGCCACTCCCTCTGTTCGCTGATTCGCCGGTAGAAAATCAACCTGCAAAATCTGACTTATGCTGGGGACACACCACAGGATAATCGGGCCAATTTTGGCCCTTCCGACAATCCTAGGTAACATATGACCAGGGTTGACAACCCCTGATCTAAAACATGCAGGACGGGGTTCCTGAGGACCAGGGTTGGGAACCACTAACTGATGATAGACAACTAAAGCCTCCTGTAAATCTGTTAACGCTTGACAAGTCCTTTCACCTGTGGGTCAATTCATTGGGTCACCAATTAATGAATAAACACAGGTGAGGGGACTTGTGAAGTGTTACAGATAGTTCAGGCATATATAGATTAGCCTCCCCCCCCTCCCCCGCATCTTCCTTATTTGATAAATGTGCCACAAAAACCTGCTCCTGGAGAGATACTACTTTCCTGTAGGCTTACACTCCAGCCTCAATTATTTATCTTATCAACTAGTTATCGTAATTAGGTGTGTTGGATCAGGTTTGGAATGAAACCCTAGCCTCTCAGAAACAGGGTTGGGCAACCTGGTGTAGAATATGGTGACCTGGCTAGATAGATTGGATGGTTTAAGCCATATGTCTGTGACACCTGTTTTTATATCCCCTGTTCAGACAACGGCATGAGTTATTCACATGCAAAGCAGGGACGAGGTTTGTATTGTACTTTAACGTTCCGTTGAACCGTTGTTAGACCTAATTATTATTTCCCTTGATAGCGGAGAAGTCTAGAAAACCATTCAGATAAATAGCATACAGTAGCTTATCAGTGACTGCCAATTGTACTTCCCCGCGCGGGGAAGGGCATCCCTGAATGACGTCAGGGCCCATGTGAAAAGGCCAAATGAAGTTGGGTGTAAAGGAGAGAAGAAAACCAGCGTGCGCCTTGTAGGTTTGGGAAACATTGCCGTTAACAAAGACCTTCCACGGGAGTATAATGAAAGGCACTATTTGGCCAAACCAACAGACCTTTTCCTCTTTCTCATGGGCCCAAAGTCAGTCAGTGCGCCATTGTAAGCGAATCAATACGGCCACGTCTTTATAACCGTCGTTTGAAGAGGCCAGACGTCTAGAAACGAGCTCGCTCGCAGACACAACAAAGTGGTCATTCGTTTCGGGAACAAATAAATAATGTTGTGGTAGACTGGAAACAGTGGTTAGGAACTTGTTTAAACGCAAGAAAATTGGCACATTAATGTTATGCAAAAAAGCATAAACTGGCACACAGAATATAAGAGGTTGACACATAAAATGGTTGTGGGTGAACTATTGCCACGTTTAAGATGTATGATAAAATGTCCGAATCAGAGCTGGGGAAAGTGAATGGGTCAACTTCACGCAACATTCACGCGCACGCAAAGTATTAAGATGTTTAACCTACACATCCTAATAACTCAAATAATAAAAGCCTGAATTATCGCTTAAATAATAAATAATGTTTTTTTTTATTATTATTAGCCTATTGCTTTTCTTATTGAAACAGCACACTCACACTCCCTGCTGTCTCTTCGCATCAACAAGTGCTTCGCCTAGAGATCACCGCACCCTGCCTTTAGTCATGCAAATGAGAGAGCGCACGAGGAGCGCTCGGCGCCCGGGGATTGGTCAGAACTGCATTACAATTATCCCAAGTGAAAGGAAGAAGTTTTTGTCGTCCCACATATCGCCTCAGTCTGAGTGAATCGCTGGTCTACAAGTGGTTATCTGTGACTCTCCCGCGAAAGATAGATACACACGTTGACTGAAGGAGTTTGTTTGTTTGTTTTTGCAACAAGCAAACAGTCAGGCAACTTCCTATTTCGCTTTGCTTTCTACCTTGAGGTAATGATCGTTTCACACAAAGTCGTAATTTAACACTTGTGCGTTCGTTTCGGTGCTGGTGCGTGTTGTTCTGTCCTAATTAGCTAATTCGGTACAGTTGGTGCGTGCAGCTCCACGAGTGTTCCGGTATAGGAAAACCACAGCCAAAAGTCGCCAGGTAAACGGCGACAAAGGCTGGGACGGTTTAGGTTGATTTAAAATATATATTTGCATTTTAGCTGTCACAACTGAGTCGAAGATGTATAGTATGATGGAACACGAGCTCAAGCCTCCTGGCCAGCCGCAGTCTCACCAGACCTCCCAAGGGATGTCTCCGGTGAACGGAATGGTCAGCTCTCACCCGGGATCCAAATCGGCGTGTCCTCCGGGAGTGGACCCCATGGATAAAGTCAAGCGGCCCATGAACGCCTTCATGGTCTGGTCGCGTGGCCAGCGGCGCAAGATGGCCCAGGAAAACCCTAAGATGCACAACTCTGAGATCAGCAAAAGGCTGGGCGCGGAGTGGAAACTCCTCACCGACGCTGAGAAAAGACCGTTTATCGACGAGGCCAAACGTCTCCGGGCCGTACACATGAAGGACTACCCTGACTACAAGTACAAGCCCCGCCGCAAGACCAAGCCGCTGCTCAAGAAGGACAACCAGGTGGGCAAGTATCCGCTGTCTGCGGGGAACCTGCTGGCCGCTGCCGCCGCCCAGGGACAGGGTGGAAGCCCACGGATGGACAGTTACGGGTGGGGTCCCACTGGCGGTTACGCCGGCATGCAGGGCGAGGCCCTTGGATATACCCAGCAGCTCCACCGCTACGACCTGTCAGCTCTACAGTATCCTCAGGCCATGTCGGCGCAGACGTACATGAACGGCGGCAACTCCTACAGGTGTGTTCCCTCGCTACTCCCCTGTCATTCATGTGACTGAGGCATGTTCCGTGATTAGTCTGGTTGTACATGAAAATCCAGTTTGTATCGGCTCTATCGTGTAGGCCCGTTCTAGGCTGATGAAGCGCAGTGGGTTTTGCACCCTATTCCGTTGAATGTGATGAGCAGGTGCACCCATAGCCACTTAAGACGCTATGAATTCTCGGAATTAAATGAAGTGGTATTCCCTCTGCCTGCCTGCGTGTCACTGATGGGAGATATGCGTCTTAATCATAGGTATTGTTTGTTATGCACCAATTCAAATTAATGTCCATGCTACTAAAATGGTCTGAATGATACTTTCCACACGCTACAGAATGCTCCTTTTAATTAACCCTCATTTTTTAATCCAATTCAAATACGCGTGGCCACTATGGACCTAATTGAGGAGACGAATTATTTCCTACAATGTCGCTCAATTAGATGGAAATTGGACAAGACCAAACACCTGAATGAAGAGTGGATATTAGACCTACTTACGGTTGATTTCTAATTGTGTATTATTATTATTATTTTAACAAGGCAAATCTTTCATTTCAGTGTGGGCCTACGGTGTCAATCGTCTAAAACTTTTAAATGCAGTTTCGTTCCTCAAATTGACGTGAAAACGATATCATAAATGCAGTTAGTGGATATGTCAACGCATTTAAATTGTGATTACTTAAGTCATACTGCTTAGGTCATCAATCACTTACAAAAACACCTCAATATGATTGATGAATTGGGGCAAACACAGTTCTAATCTGGTAATCCTTAAATAGTTTGTTGCCAAACTGGATTTGGTTTTCTGTCAGAAATGACGTACTTTGTACTCTGCCATTTAACACCAATTTGAGGCCCTTGCCTAATCTAAAATTGTTAAAAAGGAAGGTGGATAGTTAACATTTAATGCTTAATTTCACACAAGGAAATTTCCTGTCCTGTTGGTTCTTGGTCCAGAATAATCGTGCTCAATCGTGCTGAGATTCAACAGATCTGACAGAATTAAAGCAAACTTGAAATCACGTCTTTATTTTAATATTTTGAACACCTTTAGTGGTTTGGTTTTAAAATCTGGGGTTGGTGAGGGGAGATTGCTGTGTGGTCCTTTTTTTTACCCAGAATCCTCCAGTGCCTTCAGACAAACAACTGATAGTGCTTCCCCATACAGGGCAAAATATCCACACATTTGTTAGGATATATTTTAAACACTCACTGCTTTAACTTGTCGAAGGCCTTATTCCCCCCTCCGGTCACACGGTAGCAGAGCTGTAAGGGTTTAGGTGTGAGTGCAAACCGCTCATGTTTTTAAGTATCTCTCCCTCTCATCATGCCAAGATACTCCAGTAACGTTGGTGGCCTGGCTTGTTACGACTGGCCCATGTTGTCAGTCAAGGTTTGGTTTGTAAACAAGGATTCCATAACCTGTGGCTCATCCACAGGGACTCGTGTGTTGCATGTCCGTCAAAACCGAACAAAAGAAACACTTTTTTTTTCTTTTTTTTCCAGAATCCAGTTCTTCTGTAAGGCCAACAGTCAGAGGACAGTCACTCATCTAGACGTTTGTTCACGATTGTCTGTGTTAGGAAAGCAAGCCATCGCTCTGTATCGTTTCTGGACCGCGATGTGCCTCAAACTTTCTATGAACAAAGTCTATGAACAAAAATGGCATACTTTGAACCCTTTTGTTTTTTTTTTCATGACCACTTTAGTTTTTTAGTTTGTGAGAAATGTAACGTTACGCTTTGTTCACCATAACTTTACAAATTTACCGTGACCAGGGGAAGGAGGAAGTGGGTCATTTGTAGAAGGAAGCCTCAAAAGTCTTGTTGTGCTTGCACATTGACAACCTAGAACCATGCCATATTCTTTAATGAATCACGTCTCTGTCTCTCTCTCTGCAGCCCCATGTCCTACAGCAGCAGTCCCCAGCAGCCCAGTCCGGTCATGTCCATGGTGAAGCCCGAACCCGTGTCCCACTCCCCGACCGGGGGCCACAACCCCCACCGAGGGCCCCTCCAGGGGGACCTCAGGGACATGATCAGTATGTACATCCCAGGGGGGGACGGCAGCGACCAGGGCTCCCAGAGGGGCTACACCAGTGTCCAGCAGCATTACCTTGGAGGAACCATGCCCCTCACGCACATCTAGGAGGCAGAGGGTCCAAACCTGGGGCTGGGACTCGAACCAATACACACACACCTGGACTGGGAAAGTAGATGGACCTTGCATGGCCATGTTCTTATGGGGGTTATCCGTCATTGTTTGACAGGTACACACACACACACACACACACACTGAGACTGAACCCAAGTACACACACACACACACACACACACACACTGAGACTGAACCCAAGTACAGATGAGTACACACACACACACACACACACACACACACACACACACACACGCATGCACTCTCCATGGTCCTGTTACATTTAGTCATTCAAAAAACATATTTTTCTACCTCTTTATTTTCTGTTCTCTGGCCCTCCCCTTCCTCCTGGGCCACATCTCTCCCTGCATCCCTCTCTGACTGACACCCCCTGGACCATCTCTGCAACGCTGAAAATCCCAGTCTTCCTGATGAACTTCTGGTTATGAAGGACTCCTAGACCCCCCCCCCTCCTGTGTTTATGTACATATTTTGATATTCTTTCCCCCCCCCCCCCCCATTTGTTTAAAAAAAATTAATGAACTGAACTTGACATCATTAACTTCCATTCAGCCCCCCCCCCCCTTCCACCTTTACGTGTTCCGGAACCCTTCCCAGTGTTCCGATGCGTGATGAGGGTTCCATCAGCTTTCCACAATGTTCCATTGTGCAGTCCTCCCTGGATAGTTCCCTGCGGGCACCGTCCGTTTCCTCTCGCGGTTTTGGGCAATCACAACCAATCCCAAACTGGTTGCCCATCCGGGTGAGGGGGAGGGGGGGGGGGGGTTGGAACCGTACAATAGACACCCATGGGATGTGCTTGGGAACCGGGTCAGATAATCGAAAACCTGCAGGGGCCAGTGACATACAAATCACATGACCCCCCCCCCCCCTTACGTGCGCACACACTGAGAATTCTGACTGTAGAACCAGTTTGATTGTGTAACCCGATTGAGTGAGGGGGAAGGGTGGTCTTCTCGTAAAACTGGATGTCAGATTGTGAACGGGGGGGGGGGGGGGGGGAATACACACAGATGACTTGAAAGACCAGTGCGAGTTTAAGTTTTATATATATTTTTAAGTACACAGCCTTTGGGTGCCTTGTGCTTGGTGACATAAGTGCTCTTGTAGTTTCAAAAAAAAAAAAAAGATCAATCCCATGAGCTGACACATGGTGGGCAGCCTGTTGGACAATCTCATCAGTTCTCTGGATTCAGTGGAAACGCACACCAAGTGTTGGCTAGGCCTGCTGTCCTGACTACCGCGGTGGTCTGGGACACCTCAGCCTTCTGGCTGGTCTGTATGGAGGCTTGGTGCTTGGTGCTGGCTCGTCTTACAGCAGTCCTCTACTCTTCAACACATTTAACGTTTTATAGCATAATTTTGTCAGATTTTTTTTATTTTTTATATTCATTGACTTTACAGTTTTAACATCCTGTCCCTTTGCCATACCATGTAACTATGGTAATTAGACGACATTCTGACCGGTTTATAAATCACCTGTTTGGTTCTGCTGCCAGCGACCCATGTTGCCCACACTTGCTGTAATGTCCAAGGAAAGAGGTTTAACATGCCTGGACTACAGTATACAATCACTGGATGCATTTGGATCAAGTTTATTAGCCTGCTGGCTGTTAGTGATCAACATGTGAACTACAAATTCAACAAGTTTGTCTCTTACAAATGACACTTGAGTGATGTTCTCCAAGCACAAATGTAAAAACCACACGCAGAAGTGGCTTGGACCTATCAATTCAGTTTGTCTTAATTGTCATGTAAACTCCTGAAGTTGTTTCACTTTAAACACGTATGAGAACCAACATGAGGGTAACTTTAGCTCGTAGGGATGTTGTTAGGTCCAACTTGAAGATTCCCACTTCCCAACTATTTTGCCGTTTAGAATTACTATCTGGGTTAGTCTTTACATGTGAGATGCTTCTTGAAGTGGTTGGCTTGAGTGTGGTTACAAGGATTATGCTCAATTTTAGTTTCTGTACCTCTACAATCGCTAACCCCGTTCATTATGAATTAACCAGTGCTGCTACAAAGTTAGGTGTGAGGGAAATATTTTATTTTTTCTTTGTCTGAGATCTCCGGGGGTAGATTGTTAGACCTGTTGAGGATTCGCATTTTTACCATTTTGTGAGGATTCCACCCATTAGTGTTATGCAATCCATGAACTAACAAGAACTTGCTTGCATTGAAAAAGGGAATTTTTGTCACTATACTGATAGCCTTTTACTTCGATATCTGGCGGGATTTGAAATGATGTAATTTATATGAAAGTAATAATGAACACAAATGTTTACATTGCAATCCAAGTATGTAAAACTTACGTTTGTTTTTCACTTTTGTATTTCCATTTTAGTATGTTAATACTTTTGCTGGCTGTAAATAAACTGCAAGATTTATAGTCTTGTCAGGTTGTTGTGTATAGTGTATAAACATTATCTTTTTAAGATCCTTATACTAAGGATCTTGTTTTTTTTTGGGTTCAAAACTGTTATTGTTCGTATGGCAATGATGACAAATAAAAAAAAAGTTAATAAAAAGTCAAAACAAACATTTTCTCAAGTTCAATTATTTCGTTTGTTTATTTATTTGACCCCTACTGACTGCCAAGTAGATACTCATCTCAAGAAAATCATTTCTAAATGAATATAGTGGGCGTTATTGTTGTATATCTTGCATTTTCTTGGAGCTGTCAAGTCACGAAGGGGCCGTTTAGTGCATAATGCAAATAAATGTAGAGGAAAGTAGCTAAATTGTTGGTACTACTCATTGTAGAAATGATTGTAAACGTGAACCTCAATTTGTGGTTTCAGGCAACTAAATATGTCATTTGGTCTAATAATATATTGGGCCTGATATTCTCGTTTCATTCTGGGGTTACCTGAATCACGTTGCTGCTCTCAGCTGTTTTGGAAACGATTACCTCATCCGTCCGGTTCGTTAAGGGGAAAGAACAATCACGACATGCGGTCAATCAAAACGAGTCCGTTTAGCCTATAAGTTTAACAGCGGCGCCGCAGGAGGACGCGCTCTCCATAGGACGCTTATAATCAAACTAGCACGGGGACAAAAAAGTTTTGAGGAGGGAACATGAGCGTCCGGGGTCGGGAGGCGGAGTAGCGCGCTCAATGATTTAAGGTCGATCATTTACTTTCTTCTTCCCTCTTTTTAAATTCACTTTTCCCCCCTCTCAACTCTTCCCCCTCCCCATCTCTCTCTCCCTCTCCGGAGAGAAAGCGGGTGGCTGGCCCGGTCGTAATTGGCCGTTTCGAAGGCACATTGTCCGTAGCTTTTGAGCTCGCAGGTGCACATAGTAAAGCCGCGGAGTCCTCACGACTCCCCCGGGGCGCTTTGTTCCCTTTCTCTCGCGCCCCCGCCGAGCAGAAAATTAGCGTTGCATTCGAGGCTTCGTCTCCCCTTCTTCTGAAGCTGAGGCTTAACCCCTTCACCGCCCGTCGCCATTCTCATGGAAATAGAAGAGCTCGCACCGGCTAATCGGGGAGCGAGGGGAGGGGATGGGAGCAGGGTGAAGGATGAGTACCGAGGGGGAAGGGAGAGGTGAACCCACCGTGCTCTCTGACATTCAGGACCCATCTCTCTCTCTCTCTCTCTCTCTCTCTCTCTCTCTCTCTCTCTCTCTCTCTCTCTCTCTCTCCCCCTCCCTCTTTCTCTCTCTCTCTCTCCAACACACAGCCCGTTTCCCTGGCAACTCAAGACTGCGAAACTAGCCAAGAAAAGAGCCTAAATTGAAAGGCTACAAGGCTAGCCTATTACCGAACGCAAGGAATATTAATTTCATCAAAGCAATATTATAAAACTGATGAAAAACAATAAATAACTCCAAAGTAAAATGGATGAATGGAAAAAGTGCTAGGAAGGAGTTGTCATGTATTAAACTTTGGCCAGATGGCTCGAGAGGTGAAGGCTGGGCGATCTCTTCAACGGCCAGTTGTTTCCCGGGATGCAGCCTACAGCTATACTTGTATAGCACACTATAGGGCCTAGTAATAACTTCTTAACGGTTTTTATTTAAAGGTCCTATAAAGTTTGTTGCTACACTGGCAGAAGTTTGATAAGGCACTGTTTGGAAGGACAGGGTGTGGGCGGGTGAGTGGGGATTTAGTGAGGTCGATGTGAGGCGGGGAATAGGGGGGGGGGGGGAGGTGGGGGCAGGGTAGCGGGGATGGGATTTTCTGGTCGAATACGTCCAATCTCTTAGCAACGGGCAGTGAGGCTTCAACAAGTGGTTGCCATGGATTTGGTGAGCTGGGGCTAAAAAAGTGCGTGGGAGATGGCGGGCGGTGTGACTGTTAAGTCTTACGAGAAGCTGTGGTCATCAGAACAGGAACAGAGAGAATGCGTGTGTGTGTGTCGTGCGTGTTGGCCGATGACTCAGGTACTCATCAGAAGGTTTGCGTTAGGCTCCGCCTACTCAGAGCTGTGTTGGTGACACATCGCTCTTAAACAAATTCGGTAATGACGTTTCCATTTTGCCTGAAGTTAATTAACATGCAGCAACAAGTGCTTTTGGCTCACCCCCCCCCACACACACACACACACACACACACACACACTTCCCTAAATGAGCCCCCATGTTTGAAGGGGACTACGGATTATGTAAACATAGAAAAGAAAACCCTATTTCGTTGCTTCAGGAAACACCACTTCAAAAGTCGTTATGGAAACAAACCCATGCGTCGTACTTACCTGCATTCCTTGGGAAGCCTGTACGAACCACTCCTTTATTGCACGCAGGGCAAACATCCTTCTCGCGCTGCAGTTCTGGAACCCACGCGCACTCAGACTGCGTTCAAACGAACAGCAGTCACAGAGGTCTCTCCTCGTGCACGCTTCCTAAGCTTCGACTGCATCTTCCAAACCCCTAATGAAGTTTTACGCACGCCGTGAATTGAACAAAAGTCGTCCTGTTTGAGCACAAACACACAAAAAATGCTTTTAACAACACTTTATTTTTATCGAGACACTTTCAAAACACGTTTCTCACAAAAATACACTTTTATTGATCTATGGTAAGTTTTGGTCAAACTTTCAACTGTCCAGAACGAAGATGCACCCTGGTAGGCATTTGTGATGGACTGCCACCACTCCCTTTTAACACAGGTCGTTGGCAAAGCAGCTCGTTGCAGTGTTTGCTTGCAGGTGAGCGAGTGGGTGTCAGCATTTGGCGGAGCGCCGCTTCGGTTGGGTGCAATGTCACAGAGCGCCGGATACACAGCATTTTTTTGGACTCACGCTCACACGGTGCAGCTGAGCGGGCCTAGTCACGCAACAACGGGGTAGCAACTGGGGGAGGAGAGAGGAGGGAGAGATGAGAGGGTGGGAGGAAGGGAGAGGAGAGAGGGAGGGTGTAGAGAGAGAAAAAGAAAGACTGCGGGGTTCCTGATCATATAATGATAAGAGTCGGTGTTTTGTCTAACTTTGCAGCGTCAGCACGTTCAGAGAGTCATCTTGACTTCCTCACGCGCCTTTTGTACACTCGCCAACTAACCATAGGGAGTGTAAACAAAATAAGTACTCTTGGCCACCTATCAATAAGCTTTTTTGAAAGCAATTATCTTTCAGATTTTATATCATCTCTTTAACAACAGTAAACAGGTATGAAAACACCAGTTGGGAACAGTGATTTGACGGACCTGAAGATAATCTGTAACCAATCACTATATCAACAGAGTTGACTGCAGATTATTGAGAAATACAAGACATCACAGACTGGCCCGACAAGTATTTCTCTCTGTCTCTGTCTCTCTCTCTCCCTATTTCTCTCTCTCTCTCTATTATGTGTGTGTCCGAAGTAGGGTGGAGTGTGTGTGTGTGTGTGTAGAACAAACTTCCTCCCTCATCTCTCAACAGTAGCTGTCAGGGCAGCCACGCTCCACTGGGAAAACTGATCTCACCTGATACGTGTGTGTAAAGAAAATGAGAGAGAGAGAGAGAGAGAACAGCAGTGTGTTTGTGGTGAGAGAGAGAACAGGAGTGTGTGTGGTGAGGAAATGGAGAGAAAAGAAAAGATAGAAAACGGGGGAGACCGAGTGTGTGTGTGACAGAGCTAGCAGGTATTTAGGAGTACTTAGATCAGGGTGATTTACAGCGACTAGGAGAACTAAAAACTGAGTTCCAGGTTCAGACTCAGGCTCCAGCTTGCACTGAGACACACACACACACACACACACACACACAAACAAACACACAGCTAAGTATAAATGTAATTATCCAGAAATAAATAAATAAATATGATCTGGAAACATCAGTCACAGAAAGGTTTGCTGGATGGACAATCATCACCAATACCAAACGTGTGTATGTGTGCACTTTTGTGTGTGTGTGTGTGTGCTTGTGTGAACACGCGTGTGTGAGTTATGGGGACCACCTGCAGTTGTGCTCTAAAACAGACAAGAACCACCAGGAAAGAGAGTCTGTGTGTGAGTAAGTATGTATGTGTGTGTGTGTACCCACTAACACAGGGATGTATTTACCCAGCTCTGACAGAGAGACTGACAGGTGACCTTAATGAGGAGGAGAGAGAGCGAGAGAAAGAGAGAGCGAGAGGTGGGGTTGGTGGGGGGGTGGGGGGGGAAGGAGGAGGGGGGATAGAGAGAGGCAGGTTTAGGGGAGCTTGTTTGTTTTCAATATTTGCGTGTGGGGGAGGGGGGAGGGGGAAGCGAATTGTGAGGGCTGACGTGTCTAATGTACATGTGGGCCATAGCGCTTGTGTGTGTGTGTGTCTCCTTGTGTGTGTGTGTGTGTGTGTAAGGTAAACACCCTGCGTAGCGTGCCACAATAGTATCACAAACACACATCCATTCGATGACTTGATAAACCAGACAGTTTGCAACATACATCCATGCAAGGGGCCGTGACCGATCCATTCTGACGACATGAAAGGGTGTTCCCTTATCGGGCCAGGTATTCACCCCCGCCCCCACGCAGTGTGGTGCGTTCCAGAGATAACGCAGGTGAGTAGCGGGGGGTTGGGGCGATGGAGCAGTTAGATAGACGAACCACCGGGGCGGCACAGCAGAGATTTCTTGAGCGTGCGATGATAAGGATGAAGATTAGGAAACCCACCCTGGTCGAGTCTGGGTTTCCAGTCGAAGGAACTAGACAATGGGGGGGGGGGGGGGGGTGGAGGACGAGGATATGGGGGGGGTGGAGGACGAGGAGGGGGGGCGGACCTCCCAAGTGTCGAACATCCAGGTGATGCGGCCTAACGAGTTAGGATCTCACCCTCGACAGCACCGATAAACGCACCCACACACACACACAGGCACACACACACACAGGCACACACACAGGCGCACACACACACAATCAGACACGCCTCTTGGCCCGCCCACCCGCCGGGCCTCCTCTCCTCAATGAGTTGTTCCCCTCTTTCTTTCCTTCCTTCTTTCTTTCCTTCTTTCTTTTCTTCTCCTAAACTCTGCTCATTAAAAGCTGCCCCCCTCACACTCTCTCCTGTCTCAGAGTCCACACTGTCAGGATAACTGTCTCTCTCTTTCTCTCTCTCCACCCTCTCTTTCCCTTTCTTTCTTTCTTTCTTTCTTTCTTTCTTCTCCCTCCCTCCCTCCCTCCCTCCCTCCCTCCCTCCCTCCCTCCCTCCCTCCCTCCCTCCCTCCCTCCCTCCCTCCCTCCCTCCCTCCCTCCCTCCCTCCCTCCCTCCCTCCCTCCCTCCCTCCCTCCCTCCCTCCCTCCTAAACACACTAATTTCTCCACTGACCCCTTTTTCTGACTCTCTGGTCCTCTTACTTGGTTTCTCTCCCATCCCTTCTCTCATTCTCTACATTTTTTTTTATTCCCTTCAAATTTGTTTGGATTTGGTCGGAGTGAAAGACAAAAAAAAGACTCACGGATATGCCAGGCGTGTGAAGATAAAGAGACTATGGCCAGTAAAGCCTGCCTGTTTGTAAACAACAACAATAGCGTGCCAACGGAACAAAGAAAAGTTTTATTTTTAGCACCCTAATTCTTCCCTTAGTTGTGTCCCATATGGGTTGTCATGGTAACCCGGCACCCTGATCATGTGTGTGTGTGTGTGTGTGGGGGGGGGTCAACTACTGTCAGGGTTGGGGAGAAGGGGAGGAGGAGGAGGGTGGATGAGGGGAGGAGGGGAGGAGAGGAGGGAGAAGAAAGGGGAGGATCTATTCAGTATTGGTGGTGGTGAGGTGGTGGTTGGAGGGGGGGTTGGGGGGTTTGAGAAGAAAAGGGAGGAAGAATGGAAGCGACTGATAGACAGACGGAGGGAGAGAAAATGTTATGTTAAAGAGGGCCTGGGAGAAAGAGGAAAAAGTGGGTGACATCACCGAGGAAAACAAACCCCCCCCCCACCCCCACCCCCCAAAAAGATCAAAGTTGCAACTTCACTCATCTCACACAAACATCTAATGGGAACTTTAGGTAACATTTGCAGACGTATATTTTATAAAGTTGGAATAAAATACATTTAAAAAACATCTATACGGTTCCTAGTTCATTACAAAAGACACATTCATACAAACAACTCATTTCCAGTACTCTCTAGTATACTTTAGTACTCTAGAGCTACTACAGGCTACGAGTCACTAGTAGTATCCTCAAGTCTGTACTTGTTTACTAACTGGAGTCATGGGTACTCTATAGTCTTCCTGGAGAACCAGGGAGAACCAGGGAGAACCAGGGAGAACCAGGGAGAATGTGTGAGACGGAACCAGGCGGTCTCAGGCAGGGTGGAGATTTGTCTCCACCTGTATGGCTTTAAAATGAATCACACCCAAACCTTTACTCTGAATATATGACTGGCACCCACCCACACACACACACAATCAGTGTCTATACTGTATGTCTCTGGATGAGAACATCTGCTAAATGAAAAACATATATATATGGTTTGTAATTGATTCATTTCTTCTTCAAAACGCCATTGAGTACCAGGGGTGAACTCATGAAAACTGGTCGAACACAACCACGTTTATTTAGTCATGTCCACACTGAGAAATCAACACTTCTAGGATCAAATTCCCACCCAAAGCTTTTGATAACCTTTATAATAACATGGACAGGTAATACCCTACAGGCAACCTGTCCATCAGCTAAAACACACATCATCTGGAATTAAGGACATCTTTTCCGCTCCCATTTTTTTAATTTAGCAAACAAACATTTATTCTAACTTTGCATCTTGGACTTTTTAAATCATTACAGTATTGGATTCATCACCTCGCAATAACAACATTTGCTGACAGACTGACAAAGGCAGAGCTTTTGAAGGTGCAACTGCATTTGTTTTTGGAATACAAAACCGTTGGTTTCAGAGCAGCTTCCTGACAGCCATCATGACATGGCCTGGAAGTTTCCGTGACCTGGGAAGGTCCACTCCAATCCCCAGGACAAACAACGTCACAGTACGACTAGCTGTTGCTAGATCCTTGACAGCTAGATTATCCCCCAAATTCTAGTTGATTCCGTTATTTCTTTGTTAATAGAATGTACGTGCCATTTACTTTGTGTTCTAGAATGTGTGCACTCCTTGTTATTTATGTTCTAGAATGTTTACACTCCTGAACTCACAAAGCTGGACCAAAACGAGACTTCTCATTGGACAGAACCCAAGTCGAATGGAATGAGATTATAGACATGATACGGTATTGCACATGTTCAGTGTTCTGAATCACACAACGATCTGACCCCCTCCCCGCCCTACCTTGTCTTCCCTGAGCTAAGAAACCGTGTCCAAAACAAGGGCACTTCCTGTGTAGACTAAAGTGGCGATGTCTGACTACAGATAGATGCTAGCAGAGGGGCATCTATCTGGAATATACAATGTAAATATGGGTCTGATTAACCAGAGGCCTTCTAGTGAGAGCTCTGTGGTATTCTGCTTGTCAACCCAGCCTGGAATCGCTCCCCTGGTGTTTCTCTGTTGATTTGAAAGAGCTATGGAGGAAACTTCAGTGAAAGGGAACTGAATGTAAGATGTCTTGCCAGGCGACATTAGATGGCTGGAGCAGACGTAGAATGTTGAGTTGGGCGCCGGACCCTATGGTGAGGGGTTAAGCGCAGAGTGCGTGAACTGGTGTGTCTCGGTGTGTGTGTCTGTGTGTGTGTGTGTGTGTGTGTGTGAGTCTGTGTGTGTGTCCCTATGCAAATCTCAAACAGCATCCAACTCCATACCTAGTACACAACTTCAACCGTGCCCACTACTTGTAACCCTAAACGGCACACTGGTCCTGGTGAGTTGTGTACTAGTTGTTGTGGAGACAGGACGTCTGTGGAGATGTGGTGTGAACGTCCGCCTGGCCAGCCTAATCCTTCTTCTTCTTCTGTCCTGGGACGCTGTTCCAGTAGTACAACACCTGGGCCGCGATGATGCCGTTACAGGAAGAGGATATGATGTAAGTGAGGGCCATCAGGGAGTCTCCCGTTTCCTGTTTCGAAAGGAAACGAAGGAGTTAAAGGACTGGGGGGGGGGGGTTCCAAACACACACACACACACACACATGAACAAACACACACACGTCCTTACCTGGATGGTGGTGAAGATGCGAGCGAGGGAGCCAGCGAACAGCATGAAGATAGAGATGGCCGACAGCTGCCCCGTGTGTCCGTTCTGGAAGTTGGTAACCGCCTGGATCAGCTGGAAACACAAAGACTCAGTTGTAACCAGAAACAAGCGACGATAACCAGCTAACACCAGTTCTAACCACTGGGACCCAGTCAGACAGCGTACCCGGCCCACAATGATGGCGGGCATGTTGGAGGCCTGCATGGCGGTGACCACAGACGGGGGCGTGACGGGGGAGAGGGCGAGGAACAGCAGGCCAAAGTAGACGACCAGGAAGAGCCCCCCTCGGAGAGAGTTCCCGCCGTAGTGCTGGATGAGGAAGCCGATCATCACTGTCTGCAGCATGAGGAAGAGAGCCTCGCCCCAGGCACTGGAGGACACACACACACAGACACACACACACACACACACACACACAGACACACACACACACACACAGACACACACACAGACAAACACACAGACACACACACAGACACACACACAGACACACACACAGACAAACACACAGGCTGTCACCTTTTATGTCTGCTTGCAAGTCCCTGAGCGAAAGGTGTGTGTGTGTACGCGTAATTGTACATATAAATGAGTGTTTGTGTACCTGAAGGGGAAGTTGTTGGCGATGCTGTAGGCCATGGTGCCGGTGATGGCCAGAAGCTCCAGCAGAACAGTCTGGAAGCTCAGACCCTCAGCACTCTTAGCCCCCATCAGCTTCAGGATCTGGGGCAACTTCACTAAGGGAGGGAAGGGGGTGGGGAGGGAGGGAAGGAAGGAGAAGGGGGGAGGTGGGATGGAGGGAGAGTGGGAGGGAGGGAAAGAGGGAACGAGGGAAAGAGGGGGGGGGAGGGAGAAGGGGATTTAGGAAGGGAGAGGAAAAAGGGAGAGATATAAGCTTTCCTTCATAACCAAGGATGAGTAACCATCCAACCTGATGAGTAACCAACAACCTGTGAGCAAGAAGCAAAGAGAGAAAGGCATACAAAACAGAACATGAAATACTATGAAAGAGAGAGGGAGGGAGGGAGGGAGGGAGGGAGGGAGGGAGGGAGGGAGGGAGGGAGGGAGGGAGGGAGGGAGGGAGGGAGGGAAAGAGAGAGAGAGAGAGAGAGAGAGGGAGGGAGGGAGGGAGGGAGGGAGGGAGGGAGGGAGGGAGGGAGGGAGGGAGGGAGGGAGGGAGGGAGGGAGGGAGGGAGGGAGGGAGGGAGGGAGGGAGGGAGGGAGGAGATAGGATAGTTCATGAGAGAAAGAGAGAGGGGGAGAGGAAAAGCAAGAGGGGAGGATTAGAAAGAGAGAGAGGAAAAAGACAGAGAGAGAAATGAGAGAGATCAGACACACAAACAGCATACGTACTCAAAAAGAAGGGATGAAAGTGGAAGAAAAGGCTGAGAGGTTCTCACCCATCACAGACCCCAGGATGATCCCTATCCCAAGGCCTTTGCTCAGGACGATCTTCAGACATGGTACTGCAGGAAAACAACAACAGCCAGTCACTAAACAACAGTCACGCGATTTTAAAACAACATCGGGAACGAAAAAGGTCCAATCAAACGTTGCCCTGTGTCTAGCCCCGCCCCACGAGAACTGTCAAAACAATTTACTTCCGCCAAAACGCTGAATGAAATGTAACCAACGCAACAATCAGGACACTGGTCATTCACTGGCTATACTTAGTGGCTTTGATATGGTTTATGTGATGACTTGCGAGAACACTGCAACAGCAACACATAATTCATTTCTAAACACTACAGCTATCAGCTGTTGGCTAAAGTTAGTTTACAACTGTCGTGACACGGTTGTTTCCCAACGTCTGTCTATCTCAGGTTAACCTTTCAAATGATGAGATAAGTTAGTTAGACTGTGCAAGCCCTATGTAAAACTGCCATTCCCCTGTCGCTAAGGTTAAATTCTTAAAATTGCCAATGAAAAAACGAATGTCACTCACCATCCAGAAAATTAAATGGCTATACTTAGTGGCTTTGATATGGTTTATGTGATGACTTGCGAGAACACTGCAACAGCAACACATAATTCATTTCTAAACACTACAGCTATCAGCTGTTGGCTAAAGTTAGTTTACAACTGTCGTGACACGGTTGTTTCCCAACGTCTGTCTATCTCAGGTTAACCTTTCAAATGATGAGATAAGTTAGTTAGACTGTGCAAGCCCTATGTAAAACTGCCATTCCCCTGTCGCTAAGGTTAAATTCTTAAAATTGCCAATGAAAAAACGAATGTCACTCACCATCCAGAAAATTAAAATTAAGGAAAAATTCGTCGTAGCATGATTCGGGCATTAAATAATCGAGAAGGAGACCCTTTACCGGGTCAAAAATACTAGTTCTTACAGACTCCATCTCTGGGTTCGCCATTGTGAAGATGTGACGTGCCGTTTGAGTTGTGTGTGCATGGTAAATGTTTCCCCCGACTGTATAGAACCGGTTATGCCTGAGGTTCCGGATTAGTAACTATTCTAAACACCGGTACGGTGGTTCTGAACCACAACGTGAGTTGGCTAACTAGTAACTACGTAGCTATTTATCTAACACTCACTTACAAAAGTAACGTAGCCTACGTATATTTGTACGTTAAAGATCGCAATGAAACCAAGTGGCTCCCGTGGTAAAATAAAATTAAACGAGTTGTCGGAAACAGACCTTGACATAGCGGGGAACCCGTACTCTATCTCTGTCCTTAAAGTGGGCTATTGTGTGTCGCAACCGGATGGGTCTTTCCGAGCTGACGGGACTATAACGCTTCTAACCGGACCGAAGACGGTCCTGGTAGACACCGGAGGACCATGGGACCGGGAATTTCTCCTTGCACGCCTCAAAGAGAAGGGGTTCGAGCCGGGAGATATTGATGTAGTTGTGGGCACACACGGGCACTCGGACCATATAGGAAACCTCGGATTGTTTCCAGGGGCGTTGGTGATTGTTGGGTGTGATATCAGCCAGGGTGACAGGTATCTCCCCAACCAGTTGGCGGAGGGACAGCGCTACCCAGTAGATGAGAATGTAAGTTCCAGAGATGGCACAATTAGCCTACACACATCCGTCACTCAAGTACAAGTACAGATAGGCCTACTCATTTTTTTTAAAGATACAAATTCTTTCAACCTGAGAAAAATCTGAGCTGTTTTCTAATGTTTTCAACCTGTAGAAACATTTTTCTCAACCTTTTTTCCTAAATATTTTGTTCAGCCTGCCAACCGATGATAAACTAGCTACGGTCCTCCCTCCAACCGTTCAATCCATTGAAGACGATGTTCCGTCTCCTCCACTAGGTGTCGCTAGTGCCTACCCCAGGCCACACGGGACGGGACGTCAGCGTGCTGGTGAGCGGCACCTGCATGGGCGCGGTCCTCGTTGCCGGGGACCTGTTTGAGCGCTGCGCCGATGAGGAAAGCTGGCGGGAGCTGAGCGAGAACGTGACAGTGCAGGAGGCCAACCGACAGGAGGCGCTAGGTACCTATGATGTCATCATCCCGGGACACGGGCTCCCGTTCAGGGTACACAGAGACTGAATTAACCCGGCCCATACTTATATCCATACTTGCCCACTTACAAGTATAAAGCCACAAGTTTCATGTGGACTGTGGATGGGCAATGTGGCAACTGCTGTGGGTGTTGTCTGAGGATGTTAACAGGCCATAAGAGGATCTATTGATAAGATTCTCATGTGGGAACATTATGATAAGCATGTCAGTCTAACAACTGTTCATTAAGACAGCTGTGATGTGTCATTCTGGTACATGAAACTGGCCACATGGGGAATCACTGCTGATAAGACTGTGTTAGACCTGGTTAGACTGTGTCAGGCCTGGTTAGACTGTGTCAGGCCTGATCAGACTGTGTTAGGCCTGATCAGACTGTGTTAGGCCTGGTTAGACTGTGTTAGGCCTAACACATGATGTCACCCATGATGTCACCCATGATGTCACCCATGATGTCACCCATGATGTCACCCATTCCCCCCATCACCACCCTGTGTTGCCGTGAGATAAGACATCGAGAGATCACACTTAATCAATCAATGGTTTAACATCACATACTACAGAAGCCTAGTGTGTGGGTGTGTGTGGATGTGTGTGTGTTCCAGGTACAGGGTGGTAGTTAATGTGCGTGGTGAGACGTATCAATAAAAGGTTTTATAGACACCCTTGTCAAATGTTATTTTTTCTCACAGCAAGCAATAAACTATCCACTGGTATTTTCAGATTCATGTATGGACACATTGTTTATATCCACACTTCTATAAACTAAACAGCGTACAGATAATGAGGCACAGAGGGTTTGACACACCCTGCTTCTGGAACAGATGACTTGGTCTGGCCCATGTGAAAACCAGCCCATTCACTTGTTATAGGTCACTGAAGCTGAGTTTACCTGAGTTTAGTTTACCCTGCTTGTCGAGCTAAATTAACTTTATTGAGACGTTTTTGTGCACACTGATGTGTTCGAATAAAGAACTTGACTCATGCTCAGCCTCCACGGTTCACTTCTGGTATTGCGTAATAATCCCAGGTATGTGAACTTTGACCTGAGCTGAGAGAGGCCGTCGGAAGACGGAACTCAAGGTAAAAAAACGTTGAGTCATTCATTCACTCATCCCTGTGTTCCATCTTTTCAGGGTCGTTTTTCTCATTTCGCCCTCCTCCTGTATCTCTCTATTTTTCTCTCTCTGTCTCTCCATCTCTCCTCTATCTTTCTGAGTGTGTGTGTGTGTCAGACACAGTTCAGAAACAAATCTTTATCGGCATGAAATACGTTTGTAAATATTGGCAAAGCAACCACAAAATGACAGTGATGACAACGATGAGGAGAGGAGGAGTAACGTTGAGCAAACATGGAGTTGAACATTAACCGTATACAGTACATACCTGTTTCTCTCCCTCTCCCCACCTCTCTCGCTCTGTCTCTCTCTCCCTTTCCCCCCCTCTCTCGCTCTGTCTCTCCCTCTCCCCCCTTCTCTCGCTCTGTCTCTCTCTCCCTCTCCCCCCTTCTCTCGCTCTGTCTCTCTCTCCCTCTCCCCACCTCTCTCGCTCTGTCTCTCTCTCCCTCTCCCCCCTTCTCTCGCTCTGTCTCTCTCTCCCTCTCCCCCCTTCTCTCGCTCTGTCTCTCTCTCCCTCTCCCCACCTCTCTCGCTCTGTCTCTCTCTCCCTCTCCCCCCTTCTCTCGCTCTGTCTCTCTCTCCCTCTCCCCACCTCTCTCGTTCTGTCTCTCTCTTGCTCTTCGGGGTCACTGCCCTGCTCATCTGAGGGATATTCTGTGAAAGGTTATCAGTGTTGATAGGGAGTCCCTGCTGTAGTGACATCCTAGCTACAGCCCACCTGCAAAACACACCACAGCTCTGGGCTGCATTTCCCCATAATGATGGACCTTAGCAACGATCAAGCAAAAAAACGAAACCATCGTTATTTATTCCGTGCGTTTCCCAAACATGCTCGTAAGGAGTAGTCTTTCAAGAGCTACGAAGTTTCAAGAGACACTTTAGCTACGATGTCTTTGGGAACGGCCTGTAAAACTAAGACTCGTTGTATGATGGATTCTACGATCAACTTAACAACGGGAAACGCAGCCCTGGGCGGTTCCCGGAACCTTCCTGATCAATTTAAACCAGTGACAAAAACACCCAAATAGAATCATAATATTTTCTATATATTAGCACTTCATAAGGAATCTTTCACCATCCCTTGTTAAGTAATATACCTCTGGTTGGTCAAAGAGCATGTATAACTATTAATAACTGTGACGACAATTGAAGCATCGTCCATAAGTCATCTAGTAACAACCAACGCAATGTTGTATATGATCATTTTCCAGAGATAAGATTCTCTCTGTTCTTACAAGCTCGTCCGTCATGGAAAACAGATGTTTATGGCTCCTTATTGAGCCTATGGTGATAGCCCGACCTGATCCCCACTCTGCCGTTTTATGGCGTCCTCTGTGTGTGTGTGTGTGTGTGTGTGTGTGTGTGTGTGTGCATGTTTGACTGATAGCGTCCAGTATCAGTTAGTTACAGTGCCAACTTTAACTTACTGAGAGAGAGAGAGAGAGAGAGAGAGAGAGAGAGAGAGAGGGAGAGAGAGAGACAGAGGAAGATACTAAGAGGTGATGAAGGGGGGGGGTATTGAAAGTCCAGAGAGTACAACACCTGTCAAGGACGGACACACACGCCCACACACACACACTCTCACACACACGCTCACTCCCCCACAAACACATATGCACAAACCCACCCACCCACGCCCACACACACACACACACACACACAGAGGGAACACACAATCAGCCCTGGCCCTGTATTGGAACAGATTGTCACTTATCAGTTTCCTTGGTGATCTGATATGACCACAGGTTCATTACACTGCAGCCTAGTGGGATAGCTTGCTTTAGGGTGGGGTACAGGACTGACAATCATTGATCTCTGAACATGAGAACTGAACTAATAATAACTGATCAGTATGAGAGATAGCACTTAGCGAGGGCGCTGGTCGTGTGCTGTTAGCAAACACAGGCAGCCCTCCCTGCCTGGTTCAGAGTCCTGTCCTGCCCGCTGCAATCACGATAAGGACGAGGACCCGAAAGAGGCCCTCGAAAAAGAACCAAACCAAAAAGTTAATCTACATTACATTTAGCAGACACTCTTATCCCGAGCGATTTACAGTAAGTACAGGGACATTCTCCCCAAGGCAAGTAGGGTGAAGTGCCTTGCCCAAGGACACATCCTATTGCACAACTGGGAATCGAACCGGCAATCTTCTGATTAGTAGCCCGATTCCCCAACCGCTCAGCCATCTGACTCATCGAACACGTGTGTGCGACTGCACAACGTCTCAAAGAGGCCACTTTGGTCGTTGGATGTTTTGAGGAGAGGCTGTTTGGAGCGTGCGAGGGCCATCCTTCTTTTACGGCCCCAGGCCACGTCACATGATCCTGTCGCAGAGGCCTCACCCTGAGTGGGTGGATTCTGCCCTGTCACCAAGCCCCTCCCCCACACCCCCACCCCCAACCCCCGCTGGATATTTAAACATCGCCCCCATCCTCCACCTCCACCCACTCCAGACAGAACCAGGCGCCGGGAAAGAGAATACCCTCATCACCTCCTCCAACCTCCACCAGAGTTCTGTTTACCTTTCCCGGTTCCTGTTTCCTGTTTGTTTTTCCGTTTGCGGCCAGTCAGACTTAAACCATGTGTACGGGGAAGTGCTCCAAGGTGATCGCCGTGCCGCTGTACGTGCTGGCGCTGGTGTCGGTGGTGTGTAACATCATGCTGTTCTTCCCCGGGTGGAGCACGGACTACGCCAAGCACGATGGGGACGAGGCGCGCATCACCCAGGAAGTCAAGTACATGGGGGGGCTCATTGGAGGAGGAATCATGGTGAGTTCTGGCTTCTTCTCTCCTGTTTCGTTGTGCTTCGTTCTGTTTTACTTGGTTCTACTCTACTACTCTGCTCTACTCTACTTTACTCTGCTCTGCTCTACTCTGCTCCACTCCTCTGCTCTGTTTCATTCTGTTCTGACCTTTCATGTTTTGTGTTCCTTTCCAACATTCAGTCCTGTCATGTTTGTGTTCTGTTTCATGTAGAGTTGGTGGTCCTCTGCTGTCTGATATTAAACAGACCCCTTCCCCTCTCTCTCTCTCTCTCTCTCTCTCTCTCTCTCTCTCCTCTCTCTCTCTCTCTCTCTCTCTCTCTCTCTCTCTCTCCCTCTCTCTCTCTCTCTCTCTCTCTCTCTCTCTCTCTCTCTCTCTCTCTCTCTCTCTCTCTCCCGCCTCTCTCTCCCTCTCTCTCCCCCCTATCCTCTCTCTCCCGCCTCTCTCTCTCTCTCTGTCTCTCTCCCCTCTCCCCCTCTCTCCGTCCCTCCCGCCTCTCTCTTCCTCCCTCTCTATCTCTCTCCAACCTGTTTTTTTTTTTTAACTGCTCCCTCAACTTCACTCCTCCCTCCCCCTCCCTCCCCCCCTCCCCCCCTCCCCCCCTCCCCCTCCCTTCCCCCCTCCTCTCTGCAGATCCTGGTTCCTGCCATCCACATCCACCTGACCAGCAGTCAGGGTTGCTGTGCCAACCGCTGTGGGGTGAGTCTCCTCAGAAGAACACACCTCACGCTGTAATATAAGACCTGACATCCCATAACCTACCTCACACTATCATACAAGACCTCACATCAAATAACCTAACGCGTAAGGTCTTCTACCTAACCAGACTACCACACACTACCACTGTACATCATGTGCAAGTCATCTAAGTTTTCTGACGATACCTCATGTCCATCTATACGTCGCTTGGGATCAAAGCTTCTAGTAAATGATTCAAGTCTAACTGATTTGGATTCAGATTCAGTCAAATGTGCTGATGATGGGAACTACCCCACCAGGAAGGCTGGGGGGCTGGGAACTCATCTCAGAGTAGGAGAGCTGGCCTGGGATCAGGTGGGAGTGATCATGAGTCACATGGCAAGGGTGTTTCCCTGGTCCTGGATCAGTCACTACAGTGAGTTAGATAAGATTCGTATATATGTGAATTTTGAATCCTGAGGCGCTGGGAGTGAATGTGGAGGCTAGGCTTTGGGGAGGGGCCCTGGGCTAATTGTTACCTCAGATATGGTGACAGATGGTCAAGGAAACAGACTGTTATTTTACTTAAGCGCCCTCTGTTGGTGAAAATAGTGTAATTTATGAACAAGATCACTTGGGCGTTTCCTTAATGACAAACGGAGACATTGGATACAAAATCCCCAGATTTCAGCTAGGATATTATTTTGTAACATCCTCATTCGTATGATGATTCCAGCTGTTAAACCATTCCTTAAATCCTCAAATGTGACCCTGTCTCTCTCTCTCCCTCTCCCCCTGTCTCTCTCTCTCCCTCTCCCCCTGTCTCTCTCCCTCTTCCTGCCTGTCACTCTCTCCCTCTCCCTGTCTGTCTCTCCCTCTCCCTCTCCCTGTTTGTCTTTCTCTCTCCCTCTCTCTCCCTCTCCCTCCCTGCCTGTCTCTCTCTCCCTCTCCGTGCCTGTCACTCTCTCCCTCTCCCTGTCTGTCTCTCCCTCTCCTTCTCCCTGTTTGTCTCTCCCTCTCCCTGTTTGTCTCTCTCTCTCCCTTTCTCTCCCTCTCCCTCCCTGTTTGTCTCTCTCTCTCCCTTTCTCTCCCTCTCCCTCCCTGCCTGTCTCTCCCTCTCCCTCCCCGTCTATAGATGTTCCTGTCCATCGGTTTTGCAGCGGTGGGTGTGGCGGGTGCCCTGTACAACCTGGCTGTGGCAGCAGTGGGTCTGACTAACGGTCCTCTCTGCCTCTGGAGCAACGCACTCAGCCCCATCCCCAAGTGGGGAACCCCCTTCGCTGCCAAGTACGACAATGTAGCGTCTGTCTCACTGTCTGTCTGTCTGTCTGTCTGTCTGTCTGTCTGACTGTCTGTCTGACTGTCTCACTGCCCGTCTCTCTGTCTGTCTGTCTGTCTGTCTGTCTATCTGACTGTCTGTCTGTCTGACTGTCTCACTGCCCGTCTGTCTGCCTGTCTGTCTGACTGTCACACTGCCCGTCTCACTGCCCGTCTGTCTGCCTGTCTGTCTGCCTGTCTCACTGCCTGTCCTCACTCCCCCCCCCTCCCCTGCAGTAACGCGAGTTACCTGGGCAACAAAGACTCGTGGGCCTGGTGCAAGGAGCCGGAGAACGTGGTGGAGTTTAACGTGGGCTTGTTCTCCACGCTGCTGGTGGCCGGATCCCTGGAGCTCATCCTCTGCGCCATCCAGATGGTTAACGGCCTGTTCGGCTGCCTCTGTGGCACCTGCGGCGGCAAGGAGGTGAGGATGGGGAGGGAGGGGGGAGGATGGGGGGAGGGGAGGGAGGGAGGGAGGGGGGAGGGAGGTGGGGAGGGGGGAGGGAGGGGGGGAGGGGGGGGAGGGAGGGAGGTGGGGAGGGGGAAGGGCGGAATAGGAGAGTAGAGGGTGAAGTGAAGGTGAAGGACAGGGGGAAGGGAGGAATGAGAGGGAAGGTGGAGGGAGGGAGTGGGGGGAGGAATGAGAGGGAAGGTGGAGGGAGGGAGTGGGGGGAGGAATGAGAGGGAAGGTGGAGGGAGGGAGTGGGGGGAGGAATGAGAGGGAAGGTGGAGGGAGGGAGTGGGGGGAGGAATGAGAGGGAAGGTGGAGGGAAGGTGGAGGGGAGGGGGGTAGTAAAGGTGAACTGAAGAATGTGGGGGCTTGGTAAGAAGAAGGGGAAGAAAAGAGAGAAGGCAGGAAACGAAGGGAGGGGAGAGGAGGGAGGGAGGTAGAGGAGACTGGAGATATGTCTTTTCCCTAACCTTTGATTGCTCCTTATCATTACAGTGAGCGTAGCCTTAACCACAATGGACCATGACCACTTGACGGAAGCCGTGATCTGCAACCCTACCTGACTGTGCTACACTCCTGTTTCAAGAGGAATGAATGGTCATCCTGTTGAGAAGTGGTTGACTGTAGGCTGGTGTATTTATGATGGACAGCTGCTCTTGTATGCAAGCACATTGATTGTAATCATAAGCCGATATATTTTGCATTTTGTAAATTGTATGTTTATATGTTTTACCAGATTATTCTTAACCACCGCAAAATGTTTTGTAATAAATGTGAAAATGAATTCTTTTTGCAATTTTGATTTTTTATCATTAAATTATTTGAGTTTTTATATCTTTCAATGAAAAGATTGATTCTGAACCGCTAGTTTGGTAATTACTAAGACACTGCACAAACTGCAGGTAATATTTTTGTTGTTAAAAACACTAAACGTTGGTCAAAAAGACTGACCCCGACGTGATTTGAACACGCAACCTTCTGATCTGGAGTCAGACGCGCTACCGTTGCGCCACGAGGTCCTTAGTATGCGGAAGTGTATTAGAGTATATAAAGTAGATAGGTAGACAGATCGTGCAATAATTACTAATATAAATGCAACAGCTTTTTAAAACGATATCTCTATTACGTAAAGCTTAATTTACGATTTCGACCAATTCAATTTCCACGATAGCTACGTTACTGTTTTATCCAGTTAGTTAAGAGTAACGTATTCAGTAAAACGCTGAACAATCTCAAACGGACTTTTACTCTTTGTCAGTCAGAGGGATTTGCAGCTATGACTAGGAAAACTAAATGAATAAACCCAGCCTACTACCTTTTCTCTTTCTGGTCACGCACAAGCAGTGTAAAGCAAGGCCTATATTTCTTCTTCACTGTGTCCCTTTGTAACTGAGAACTTTCAGTGAGGCTGTGTGTGTGTGTGTGTGTGTTCTCGATCAAGTGAGTCATTGAAGGGAATCCCATAAAACTCAAATAAATACAGCCAGTGATGGCACTGGCATCAGAGGGGTGAAGGAAAGAAGAAGGGGATTAGAGAAGTGCCTGAGACTCAGAACAAGGACACAGGTCGTACAGCGTCACTGCAGACAGGTCTGAGGAAGTATGTAGAGAACAGGAAGAGAGAAAGAGAGAGAGAGAAAGAGTGTATGTGTGTGCCAGGGAGTGTGTGTGTGTGTGAGAGAGAGAGAGAGAGAGAGAGAGAGAGAGAGAGAGAGAGAGAGAAGAGAGAGAGAGAGAGTAAGTGTGAGAGAGATGTCACAGCTATTTCCTGATCATTCAAACTGATGCAGTGAAACTGAGAGATAAGCTCACACTCGACAAGACCGTCAGACACACAGACGAGTTGTGAGGGACCAGCCAACCAGGCAGCCAGCCGACCAACCAGCCAACCAACCAGCCAACTAGCCAGCCAGCCAGTCAACCAGCCAACCAATCAACCAGCCAGCCAGCCAGCCAGCCAACCAACCAGCCAACTAGCCAGCCAGCCAGTCAACCAGCCAACCAACCAGCCAACTAGCCAGCCAGCCAGTCAACCAGCCAACCAACCAGCCAACCAACCAGCCAACTAGCCAGCCAGCCAGCCAGTCAACCAGCCAACCAACCAATCAACCAGCCAGCCAGCCAGCCAGCCAGCCAACCAGCCAGCCAATCAGCCAGCCAGCCAGTCAACCAGCCAACCAGACAGCTAGCTAGTTAGCCAGACAGCCAGCCAGCCAGTCAATTAGCCAGTCAATCAGCCAGTAAATCAGCGTGCCACAAACAGAGATGTGCTGACCATTATAAGGACGTAACCATCCTCTACTCTGCAGCCCAAAACAGGTAAACGTCTTTCACGTCTTTTCTGTCCTCAGCAAAACTCAAATTATCGAATCGTTAAATCGCTGGAAATAATGTGGGATTGTTTTCAAGATCAATCGGCATGAATTCTCATTCATTTGTGTCTGGCCTGTGATTTTAAACACTTTAAGAAAAAATACACCATATGCATTTTACATTTTCCTTAAAATTCCTTAAATCTTATATTTGTTATCAGTTAAATTAGATGCATGTGTGTGTTTGCATGTATGCATATGTTTGTGTGTCCTTGAGGGTTTAGGTTGGTTGAGGGGCAGTTCTATGGGCGTATGTGAAGCCCTCTGTGACATGCTTGCGTGTAAAAAGGGCTATACAAATACAGTTGATTTGATTTGATTTGTGTTTATGTATGTGTGCTGTAGATGCGTGTGGGTGTGTAAGTATTTATATTATATTTGAGTATGTGTGTGTGTGTGTATGTGTGTGTGTGTATGTGTGTGTGTGTGTGTATGTGTGTATGTGTATGTGTGTATGTGTATGTATGTGTGTATGTATGTGTGTGTATGTATGTATGTGTGTGTGTGCGTGTCAGAGAAAGAAGCATCAGGTCATTTCTGCTGTGCCAAGCCTTCTGTGGTTGATGGTGTTTTCACAGGAAACCGTTGTGTGTTGGTGGTTGTGTCTCAGGGTTCACATGAACAGTTAAAGCGGTTCAGACACAAAATGTCTTACCACCTCCTCCCCTTTTTGGCTTTTCTGATGCGTGAATATCTTTCTCTCCACCTCTCTTTCCCTCTCTGCATTCTGCTTATCCCTAACTTTATCTCTACCTCTCTATCAATCATCATTCATTCCTCAAATCTCCCCCCCCCCCTCTCTCTCTCTCTCTCTCTCTCTCTCTCTCCCTCGCTCTCTCTCTCTCTCTCTCTCTCTCTCTCTCTCTCTCTCTCTCTCTCTTCTCTCTCTCTCTCTCTCTCCCTCTCTCTCTCTCTCTCTCTCTCTCTCTCTCTCTCTCTCTCCAGGTCGCCATGTCCATCAACACCTCCCAGGCCTGCCTCTCCAACAGCGTGGGCCCTCTCTTCGTGGCCGTGTATTCCACTGTCTTCCTCGTGGGCCTCGCGCTCAACCTCACCGCCCTGGCCGTCTTCTTCCGCCACGGCAAGTCGCGCTCGCACACCGTCATCTACATGACCAACCTGGCTCTGGCCGACCTCCTCCTGGTCCTCACGCTCCCCCTCAGGGTGTACTACCACCTGGGCTTCCCCCTTCCTCTCCCCTGGCTGTGCGACGGCGTGGGTCTGGTCCTCCTGGCCAACATGTACGGCAGCATCTTCCTCTTGGCCTGCATGTGCCTGGACCGCTGCCTGGCCGTGTCTTTCCCCATGTCACCCAGGGTGTGCGAGGCTCGTAAGAAGGCCCCGCTGGTGTGCCTGGGCGTGTGGGTGCTCACCGTGGGCTCCAGCCTACCCGCCTACATCTCCAAGCGGGCGGAGGCGAGCGCGGCGACCGACAACGCCAGCTGCTTCGGGAACTTCCCGTTCTACGCCACGCAGCCTGCGGCCCTGGCGTCCACGCTGACGGTGGGCTTCGGCCTGCCGTTGGCCGTGATGCTGGCGTCGTCCTGGGGGCTCCTGAGGGCCATCGGGCGCAGCGCCGCCGCCGCCCAGACCGAACTGGTGGACAGCAGGAAGATCCGGAGGATGGTCGCCAGCAGCCTGGTCATCTTCCTCATCTGTTTCCTGCCATATCACTGCATGCTGGCACTCCTCTACGTGTACCAGAAGGAGAGACCCTGCCCCCTGCTGGTGGCGTACCGGTACAGCCTGATGTTGGCGTGCCTCAACGCCATGCTGGACCCGCTGGTGTACTACTTCACCACGGAGACGTTCAGGAGGAAGGTGGACGTGGGGGCCATGAGGAGGATGTTTCCCCTCCACAACAGCAGCTCCAACGAGGTCCAGCACAAGTCACGAGGGCCGCTCAACACTTAGAGAGCTGGAGGATGTGCTTGTGGGCCTATTGGGGATGAGGGGTTGTGGACATGGACCTATCGACGCCTGCAGATCGTTCACATGGGCCAATAAGGGCTTTGAGATTGCAAACGTGAACCAATCGTCACGTTGGGTTTTCCGGTGGCGTCTCACTGTGCCTTTTTTTTCTTCTTCGCTTTCCCCATATCCCCATATCTACAGGATAAACGATATGGGGTTCTTAAAAGCATTTTGATGCTATGACATTTCTCACAGGAACTAAAAGCTTGGAAGAGGAACTCAAAGATTGCAATAATTCCAAGTTTTAGTCTGAGGTTGTTGGGTTTGACACCTCAGGCTACTGATAGGCTCTCTCACTGGCTGTGTTTCCAAATTTGGGGCTTTTCTTTGCTGCAATACAGGACACTGGATCTGCGGGTGTCTGGAGATGGTGAGAACGCGGTTGAGCTCATGCAGGGCAGGGTCGAGACGGGGAGAAACAGCGCTAAAGAGCAGGTCGCACTAACCACTCTTTTTGCCCTCGATCTGTGTAACAAACAAGGTGGTTCACGCAAAATGTCTCCGGTTAAAAAAACCACATCAACAATATCACCGCCATCTCTCTTTGTGAAAGCAGGGTGTCTCCGGACCACGGGAACCACAGTTGTGCTGCATCTGACCTAAATCCACGGGGCGCCACAGACTGCAGAGTAAGAGGTTGTAGGTGGAAAAACTCCATCCAGTAGGTTGCTTTGGGTAACAGCGTCTTTTAAAAGAATGTGTAAATATCACATACGTTTTGGTATGCATGTTGCATTCACGGTCAGGGGCGGACTGGGGAAAAAAGTGGCCCGGGAGTTATACTGTCAGACCGGCCCACTCAGTAAATGGCGCGCGGCCCACTCAATGCATCGCACGTATCGACCATTGGCCTACTTGTAAAAATACCCATACACTCAACATTATTTTGAATGAAATTACATCATATATGTTTCATTTCTTACGATGAAAGTCCGTAAGAACACATTTCAGGAGACACTTCAGAACATTTTTCGAAAAATAGTCAACATGAGTTTGAATCGCGAGGAGGAGTAGGCTATAGATCTCAGTCAGTAATTGGAGCCTACCAAAGGTCTTAAAGCAATTTACACATTATCAAGCTGTGTAATATGGCCGGTTGGTGATGGAAGTGTGCCGGTATTTTGGACCATCCCAACCCCGTCGGCTCACCGGGGATTCCCCCGGTATCCCCTATCCGCCCCTGGACACGGTTGGTGTCTTGTGAGTGGCTGCCCCCGTGAAAATGGTTGAGATTGCACTTTATTCAGATATTATTATTGTTGCTCCACTGTGCCTGGTAGCTGAGATGTGGGTACTGCATCATAAAGACGGACCGTTCCTTGACTCTGAGCACCAAAATACTGTTAGAACTCTGTATTTCTGATCCTTGATTTATGCTTTACTTTCTATGTGCGCTATTTCTATGTCTCTTTGGATCAAAAACATCTGCTGAATGAATCAAATGTAAAATAAGTTAATGGTTCACTTGTCATTCAGTTTTCTTAAATGGCAGACATTTTTTTTTTTTTGCATCTTGGTTGCGCAACAGTTTTTCCTGTCCTGTTGATAAGCAACAGTTCTAAACCCGGGCTTCTAAATATGCACTGAGAGTAAATGAATACGTTGAGAGCCTAACTCTACTTGTTATTTATAATGTTAAATGCATAAACTCAGCATGTTTCATTCTTTTATTGTGGGTTAGTATGTTTAATACATACTGGTATTACCAATCTGCCTGTATCTTGTAGCCTTAACATCCTGTGAACTTTTTTTAGCATTGAGAAAAAGTCACAAGAAAATATTAATAGACGAACATGAAAAAATAGCTACTAAGTGCATACAGTTTACGTTTAAAATATTTGTCTTGTAAAGTGATACGCTTTTTTTTGTCGGAAGTAATCTCGAATATGTTTGGAACAAAAATCATAATTAAAAAAACAATGAAGTAATGTAATTTTGTTTTGAAACATGTAGTCAGTGAATGCGGACTGAGCGATGCCCTATCATATAGCAATGTGAAAACTCTAAAACTGCTGGATATTCACTTTTAAAATGGTATTACAACATGATGTGTGTCCACACCTCATATAGCCTATATATGCAAGGCAGCTTCAAGTCAGCCGGGCTGCAGGCGACGCCGGCGCTGCTTGAAGTCGAACGCACCTATTGTCACACTTCAGTTTCAGCGGTCTGAAGATTGCATGTTCACCACCTTACGTCATTTCCGTTTACACCCCACATCTCTACAGCACCTCCTCTACCATCTTCCTCCGTTTAGTTCTCAATCTCTCTCTTATTCTTCTTATTCTTCTTCCTCTTCTTCTATTTACCCTTTGTTGTACATGTATGTGCCTACCTCTTCGGTTCACTAAATCTAATTTACAAAATAATGCATTCAATTAATTAACCTTAATTTTATACTTTGTAAGAATCTAACATACAAAATAAACAATTCACCATAATCTTATACTTGATTAGATAACATAATGAATAATATATAAAGTATCTCTTATACCAGTAAGTTTGATACTCGTTATTAACGAGGCCATTGTAGGCTATGTATGGTGTGTGTGAGTTGCCCTTGTGGTTTGTTGTCGGCCTGATCAACCTGCTGATCTCAGTTCTACTCTCGACGAGCCGCGAGACGGAGCGGAAGTCACCATCACGCCTGCGCAAACCTAAAACTTCTCAATCTGATCATCAACCCAAAGTCAACCAAGCCTGCCTACTATAAAGGACTGACTATAAGAATCAGAATTTGATTTTATTGCCATGTAAGTTTTCACAACACGGAATTTACTGTAGCATGAAGGTGCAAGCACATCAAAACGATATTCGTTTAATATATGCTGTTGACTGTCTTGGCTTTTTACAGGTTCAAACGTCTCGTTTCCTCCCTCCTCTATTTGAATCATTCGATAGAATGACGATTTTTATTAAATTATAAATTAATGCCATTAACCCCCACCTGCCCCCCCCCTCCCCCCGTTGCTGAATATACACTCCTAAAACTGCAGGTGTGGAAAAAAACTCATTTGGATTTCAGTCCTTACGCTTTAGCGCCTACGGCTGTTAATTCTACTAACTGGGGCCATTAGCTAGCAGACAAGGGTGGAGAAAAGAGAGATCTCGATGCGCTTCACTGAAGTGTGTCTTTCCTTAAGATAAAGGAGGGGGGAGGGGGGGAATGGGGGTGCAATAATAAAATGGCGAAGAGTCGCTTAAACGCAACAAAAAGAAAGAGGGGGGGGGGGGGGGGTGAACGGTGAGGTGAGGGGGGCAGATACGTAGATAATGCGGCAAAGATCCCTTCATTGTTATGCTGAAAAGAAAAGCCTTGGAGATCTCTTTAACCATTGTAGCACGACTTATTTCCCCAGTTCGACGCTTCTTTTGTGTCTATTTAGAAAAGTCTAAAGGGCGGTGGTTAGTTTATTGCAGTAGTGACGCAGACTCGTCTCCAATGAACGTGTTGGTTTGGAGTCTATGCTGTCTGAATACCATTAACCATTAATCAATAAATACATTTTCAAACCACGTTCAGTCACGTGATTCGCAGTTTTAAAAGGTTTCTGACAGGACTTGGACACGAGCCATATTCATGAGCCATATTCTTGGCGTCGTTATGGAATATAATTGAGTTTTTATGAATCTGTATCGATCCTAATCGAATACTTGTTAAAACTCCAGCACGTCACCTCACCTCGTGCTGCCTGCAGGCACAACAGGTCGCCCCCTCCCCTCGCCATTCTGTAGCCTGACAGCACCGGGGTGAATCGGGCCGTGCTCCGTGAAACGTGCCCACGGCGGGGCTGTGGGAAAGTGCGGGGGAGAGGGCACCCAAACATTGTCATGTTAATGTCGGTGGGTGGAGAGGTGTCAGGGTCTCTGGGCTACGGTGCGTAAAAGGCATTTGAGGCAAGAGAACAGTGCTTAGTCATTTCCACGCAAGGCCCCGAGTTTAGCATCTTTTCTCCGTCCGTTCATGGATCACATCCCTGGCTGTTGTTAGGCCGCTAAAACAGTTTTGTACAGGAGTTTCCTTGATTAGAGGGCGGAACGAGGCCCTGTAGAGAGATCAAAACGAGATCCCCAAGTCTTGTGGTTTGAAGCTCGAGCTCAGTCGGTGGAGAGATGACTGCCCCAAGCACGCAGGGAAACGACAAGAACTCGAGCGCCAAAGAGGAGCGAAAAGTAGGCTACGTTCGACTTCAAACATTTCAACATTCGGTGCATCTGTCTAGGTTGCTTGAGTGGAGCCTTATTAACATATTTCCTTTTTAATGCATGGACATTTTGCACGATTGTGGTGCTGCGTGTGTGTTTTGATTGCATGATAGAAGGATGCACGACGAACGCACGCCATTCAAAGCGTGCGTCGCAAACATCCAAAAGTTAATTTAGTAATTTAGTAAAAAGTCCACAAATTGGGGAAGCTTCTATACTTTGCACCGAAGGAAAAGTGCTGTGTCATAGTCTGTATCTAGACATGGACTTCCTTTGGAGTTTTGTCCTGTTGATGTTTTCGCGTAAGTCATTGAGACATGAATATGGAGTGTTTATTTGGGGTGCCTGTTTGATTGGCAGCTCAGGAAGCCGCTCATAGAGAAAAAGAGGCGGGAGCGGATCAACTGCAGTTTGGAGCAACTGAAGGGGATTATGGTTGATGCTTACAACCTGGATGTGAGTAGACACACACACACACACTGACTCTAACACACACATTATATATATATATATATATACTATATATCACTCACAAAACATACATACACTCAGACATACATACTCTCTTTCTCTCTCTTTCTCTCTCTCTCTCTCTCTCTCTCTCTCTCTCTCTCTCTCTCTCTCTCTCTCTCTCTCTCTCTCAATCTCACACACACACACACACATTCATACTATGTTTACATTCACATAAATATATTCCTAGAAAAATACACCCAACATCCACTTTTATTCATGCCTGTTTCAGCAATCGAAGCTGGAGAAGGCAGATGTGTTGGAGATCACAGTGCAGCATATGGAAGGCCTACAGAAGGGAAACAGAACAGGTATGGAACCTAACAAAACATTCTTAGAACTGCAAAAAATGACCACATTCTAATGAATCACTCCCAAAGTTCTATTTTACTTAGCAAACAACTTACCAGGTTCTAAATGCAACACTCAATGTTCTATTTCACTCAGTGAGCCCCCCCCCTCCCCCCTCCTCACCCAATACCCTCATTATCATGAGTTGTTAATGATGGAGTGATGTGTCACCCAATAGGGGCTCTTTCCTCTGCATATCAAAGAGCTCCTATTGGTCCCATCTGCCACATGACCAAGAGATTATGACAGAACAGAAATCCAAAACCAGGTGTTCTTTTTTGTTTTAGGAGAGCTGATGCATCGTAGATCTGTCAACTTATTCCCAAACTCCTTCACTGCCCGGCATTTTTTTATGATAGCTCTTAACTCATAACACTAATCATCAAAACAAGACTTGTCCATCTGTTTTATCACCCTACCTCGTAATCAAAATAACTTCTGCTATTACTGTAGTAATAAACTCTAGATATTTTAAAACATATTCTAAAACAGCTGATTTCTTCACTCAGCTGTTAAAGATGAACAAGTCTCCGAAATGTCTTTCTCTGAGTGAAACTCCTACGCCTACCACCCAGTACTGATGCCAAACCGCATCACCCCTGGTCTCAACTCATCCTGTTTCCTCGCCTGTCGCCTTAACGGCTCCTTCGTTGCTCACCCCTGCCCCCTTGTGGTACCCTCCCTCCAGGCAGCCCAGCAGGCCCAGGCGAGGGCTCTGGGTTCGAGGCCCGTCAGCGCTACAGCACGGGCTACATCCAGTGCATGCACGAGGTCCACAACCTGCTGCTCAGCTGCCCCGGCCTGGACAAAAGCCAGGGAGCCCGCCTGCTCAACCACCTGCTCGGAGCCCTGCCCCACGTTGACGCCGGTGGAGCCGGGAGGAGCGGGAAGAGGAGCGGGAGCCCTGGTAGCGTGTCGATTAGCGACGGCGGTGGGGGCGGCGCTGTTTCTTCCGGGAGCCCTCTTTCCTGTTCTGGTTCTGGTACCCCTCCCTGCTCCCCCATCTTGCTCCCTGCCCCCTTCAGGCCCCGCCGTCGTCTCCTCCTCCTGCCCCCTCCCTCGTCCCCCTCGCCCCCCCGCCCTCCCCCCCACGCCCCCCAGGAGTCGGTGATGGAAGGAGAGGCGGGTGTGGTGAGGGAGATGCCCCCAGCGTTCCTCCCCGGCTCTCCTCCCCCTGTCTCCCCCTCTGGCCTCCCCCAGTGCCTCCGTGAGGGGGACCCCTCGATGTGGAGGCCATGGTGAGGGTGGAGAAAAAGACACACACACACTCTCACACGCTCTCACACATGTACACTCACGCACACACACACACACACACACACACACTCAAAGCATTGTAAGGAGAAGCTTGGCATTGCACAAACTCTGTACATCGTGTTCTGCGTTTTGAAGGAGCACTAAACAAAAAACAGGAAGTGCTCCTGCAGAGGCAACTGGCCAAGTGGATCTACAGTCTCACTCATGCTAATGTAAAACAAATATGGTGTCCTGCAACTGGGAGGTTATATCGCCCCTGTTGGGTCATAACTGAAAAATGTTATATTTTTGTTGAAGTAAATGCTTGATTGTCCCTCTCCATGTTATAGAAAGCAATTACATTTGTGTACATTTTCATAAAATTATTTGTTGGTGATTTGTCTTTTAATTCATCATATTTTAAAACGTGGGCCATATCACTGTTGTTCTCCATCTAATAAAAGTAAAAATAAATCTATACAAAAGTTGTCGATTTTTTTTTTTGATTACAGAGGTTCCGTCCCGTGACGTAGAGGATAGCGTGGCCGAGCGGTCTAAGGCGCTGGATTAAGGCTCCAGTCTCTTCGGGGGCGTGGGTTCGAATCCCACCGCTGTCAAAAACGTTTTGGAAAAATTACTGCAAGAATTGAAGGACTTCTACCTTCAATAATATCCCTAACGTTTCAAGGGAATTTAGTGATTGCTGTGTAGAATATTCGAATATCGGACTGTGAATACGAAATAAGTAATGTGCAACTTGCACCACAAGCTGTCGCTGTTGTTATGGATACAATTTTGAGCACTCCTGGGGTGTTGCGAATGCTTTATTGACTTGATTTATAGCGTGGTAACTTAAACTATCAGTTACTGTCGGTAAACATGCTACCAAATGTGTCACTTGCTTGTCCATTTTCCACCTGAACATTTAGAAACTGACAGATGCATAATCTGTGTGTGTGTCTGGTGGGATGTTAAATACTTGTGGAGCTCATGGGTGCAGTATGAAGGGGGAGCTGAATGAGTTGCACATGTTGCTGTCTGGCTCTGAAGGCACCTTCAAGAAATGTGATACTTATTCAGGGGGCTCTTTTCGCTCTGTCACACACACACACACACACACTCACACACACACACACACATGCCAGACACACACACACACATGCCACCCATACACACACAAGCACGCACATACATGTTGAACAGCTTGGAGCCTATACTTACCACACAAGCACACACACAGACACACACGGCGCAGTATAGGTGACGCATAACTGTACGTCGAAAATGTTCAGTGTGACCAACACTATAATTACAGCGATGGCAGATACGCATTTTCTTTTAATGACATGTAGTAACATTTCACTAAAAAGAATTAACCCGGTAAAAGTCGAGCTGGCAAGTCGACCCCTTTAGCCTCATAAGCAGACTAACTCGACAACCCGGCATGTTCCTGTGAAGGGCTCGTGATCCCGGAGTTTCGTTACCCTCCGCCAGCAGTGCGATACACAGAGAGAGAGAGAGGGTCCATGAATGGCGCGTTTGTTCCAACAAGAATATTGTAATAGTTCTGTCCACTGCAGAACAGAAGGGGGCGGGGAGAGGACGAACACAGAGAAGCCACGGTTGGCTGTGCGCGCGGGAGAGATTTCTCTGGGGGTCGCAACTTACATTTTGACCCCCCCCCCCCCCCCCCCCCCCCTTAATGTCGATAGTTTTTTTACTCAATTACAATATTGACTGAAATTGCACTTAAACAGGCGGTACACACACACAAGCTGTGTTTTTTGCATGGCTATTGGGGAGAAGGAAAGGCAAGAGGGCAACAGACTGGGATGAGAGAAGGGAGAGAGAGAGAGGGAGGGCGAGACTGGGAGGGGGGGAGGAAAGAAGATTGATTGTTCAAGTAAGCAGCTTGACAACAACCGTTGAGTTGAGAGACTTGACTTAAACGCTCTACATACAGGACAAAACATTGCGTCGAAAGACGAGTATTTTTGCTAGTTCCAGATTTTAGTCTTTTGAAGACACTGTCAAGTTCACAAAATGGTATAACGTAGAAAAATACACGGTACTTAGTCCTTTTTGCGGTTGTGTAGTATTAGTCCTAAGTGTGTATTCGGAATCGGCTTGTGTGGCGAACCCGGTCAACTTGACCTCGAAGAAGAAATGGGAGTTTGCGGTTGCCAGTTGGCTACTTGCTAGCTGACCACGAAGCTGCCAGTATTTTGTAGCCTATACCGGGTGGGCTACATAAGAAATTCCCTTCAACCGATTTGTAAAACGTCAACTTCGTGTACCAGAGTAAGTAAATCTTTTTTTTCTGCATTTAAGTTATACAACAGATGTGTCGCTCACATACCCGTTATTCTTTAAGACGATTTAGGCTTCATAAATATCCAGCCGGGACCTACGTAAAGACTGTTATTTTGACTCTTAACTTCTTCAACTGCAGGAGATTGGACAGACAGAGCAGTAACTCATGCTTACTGCTAATATTAAGAACTTTAAAATGAAAAATTGCAAAACAGTCCACGTTCTCACGAAAACAATAAGTTTAATAAACGATATGACTGGCAGGCTACCCAACCGCGGATATTTCATTTTTCAACCCGTATAGCAACAGAGACAAAACGCAGATTCTCATTCACAGATTTTCATAGAATCGATACGAGCATTCTTGCTTTTGGATTTTCGGCTTTTGTTGTTGTCAAACTTCTTTCTGGTTTAAGTAGGTTATGAGTGGCATTTGGTTAATCAACGGGGGTAATCGCATTTGACTGATCCTATGGATCAAGACTCAGTAGTGAGGATTTCTCTAACTGAGTGATCGAGGTTTCTGTGTCATTCAATATGTTGACATTAAGAATCCAGGGTTTATAGGCTGTTGTCTATGTGGCTCTTAGTCCAGTCCGTAGCTATCGATGCCGTCTCTCCTGGTAAACATTTCGTCTGTTTAAAGTAATGAGGCAGACAGAATAGAGGATCCGGAATGATGCGTTGCTTCATCAGATTTGCGTGTGTAGGGGCTGAAATCAAAATAGCGTTATTATACAAACTGGAATGCCAATGATTTTAACACCGTTTTGCAGTGGAAATCTGATTACCCCTTGTGTTCTCCTCGGGTCATTCTGACCCATCAGTCATTGTGACCCACCTTCGTTTGCGACAATTTTACCGCATACAAAAACAAAGTGAAGCATTTTCTTTTAACCGTTGGGCTGTCTCAGACCCCCCACATTGCGAAGGTTAAAAGAAAATGATTTTTATTTGCCTTTGTATTGGGTAAAATCGGGTAAACACAACGATGGTTCGTTACGAACCTTTTGGTCATGTGACCCGAAGGCAGCACAAGGGTTAAACCGCTATTTGCCTGCATGACAAGTGCCCTGATGACACAGTCATGAAGACACAATGCAGTGACACCGTATTAACCCCATAGGCACTGTTGCGTTACGGTCGAATTGGACCGATTTAAATAGGCCTATACGTTTTCCCTTTGCAAAACGTAGTTAACTAGATCTGATTGTTGTAAGGTTCTATGACTTCACACAGTGCATCTGAACAAATACATTCCCACCAGGTGCTCTTAGACCCTCATATTTTAACTAAAAGACGAGTTGTATGACCTCAGGTCAATAGGGTCTACAGGCCTCAAATAGCAAAAAGAAAATCTAACTTGTGATGTTCACTAGAACTGAAGTTGATAAATATATGTATAATGATGGATTTATAATCATCCAAATACTATTTAAGGATTCTGTGTGTAGTTGATTTAACTATGCCCTGGGAAACCTGTCGTGATATGATGACACTTTAAATGATTTACATATGGAAATCTTTTGAGCACAATCATTTTTGTAATACGACACAGTGTTGTATTGAGTTGTAGGGAACATGTGGCATATGGCTACACTACAGAATATGTAGGTCTCCTCTTGTTTTGACTCTCATACATGCTTTGTAAATGCGTGACCCACGTTTGAAAAAAAAAATGTCCACCCATTTAATTTGTTCTGGAGCTGAGTCTGACCAAAGTACATGCATCATATGAGAGGTGGCCTGAGGCCTGACATTCAAATCAATATACTGGTTAACCAACTGAATTAGCTAGCCTGAAATGTGTCTGTGGCCTGTTCCAGTATTCATGTTCGCAAATACGCTTTTGTTCACCAGTGGCGGTTCTAGACACATTTTACTGGGGGGGGGGGGGCAAGGGGGGGCCAGTGTTTAATCAGAGGGGCACATAAAAAAACATAAACAAAGGGTATTCAAAGATTAAATGCTTTAATTTTGCTTTACGTTCAAATCATACTAAATGCTCTGGCTCTCCCTACTCCAGCTCCTCAGCTCTCTCAATACGTTGATACGTTTCTCTAACTTTTTTATTTACTGGGGCAAAAAAGGCTGCAATGTCCCTTCCTCGGTTCATGATGAGTAGAAGAAGAAAAATGTGTTTAAAAAAAAGAAGTGTAGAAACGCCCCTGTTGTTCACTCAGGAAATGGGTTTCCAGGTCTTTGAAATGCAGACTTGTCATTAGTGTGAGAATTCCAATGTAGAACTCATCTATTCCATCTCACATCTGTTTTGAAGTAAGCAATGAAAACACACACGTCCACACATTTACGTGCTACGGAGCTGCGTGTCAAAAGGTCCAGATGTGTGAGTTAACCACCACAATCGACCTACGAGAACGACAGGTTTCTCAAAATCACACGTGTCTCAAAGAACTTGCCGACGTGACGCGTTCCCGCCTGGTCGTGTCGTGTCGCGCAAACGCTCCACTCCTGCCTGCACTGTGGTCTGCAGGAGCCGTGGCCTTCTCTGTGCACCAAGCGAGAGCATGCCCCTCCTGAATAATACAGCCCTCCGTTGCGCGTGTGGCCCCCGCGCTGTGAAATATTTAAGCACACACAGGAGAGACGGTACAATGTGGGCCAGTTGTGTGCAGTCAGACTCAACTCGACTACCGTAACCTCGACTACCGTAACCTAGTTAACCCGTGCTGTCAGTCCGCTGTTTGATGTTGACTTCAGCTCCTTTCCAACCCTTCCGCACAAGGAAATAATACATATACATTTAGTCATTTAGCAGACGCACTTATCCAGAGCGACTTATAGTAAGAACAGGGACATTCCCCCCCGAGGCAAGTAGGGTGAAGTGCCTTGCCCAAGGACACAACGTCATTTGGCACTGCAGGGAATCGATCCGGCAACCTTCTGATCACTAGCATGACTCCCTCACCGCTCAGCCATCTGACTTCTCCCTGACGTTTCCAGGCAGCACGACAGCAGGCCGCTGTTGAATGCTTCCTCCCAATGCAAGTTTGTAATCTTTTATTCTAGCAGTCCGACCAAACTTTGGACCAGTGAACGAAAGCTGCACAAAGAAACTCTCTTTTTGAGAGGATTCCCACGGAATATCGTCAGCTAAGTGTAGTCTTAAGTGTCTGTTGGGTCTAAATGTGAAGTGAAGGGTTGTGTAGCGATGTTTTGTGTAGAAGATTTGTGTAGCGACGGTAGACATATAGTAAGCATACAGCAGCACGACATATGGACCAGTCTTATATCATCATGACATCACAGCCAGTTCCCATGAAATAGATGGCGTCAGGGATAGATGGGGGGGCCTCAACAGCAGTTTCCTGGGCTGGAAAGGAGGGAAAAGGGAATGAGAGAGAGAGAGGTTAAGACGTGTGCGTGTGGGCGTGTGAGACAGGCAGAGAGAGAAAGAAAGATAAAGAATGAAGGCAGGACTGTACGTGTGTGAGAGGGAGAAGGAGGGCGAGAGAGAGAGGGTTAAGATGAATGTTTGTGTGTGTGTGTGTGTGTGTGAGAGCGAGCGAGCGAGCAAGGGAGGAAGGAAGAGAGGTTGGGAGGGAGGGGGTGTGAACAAGCCACTACACTTCACCTTAAACCTTAAACCTTGGCTTTGTGGCATGTCACCTCCCAAGCAGAACAGGTGGAGGGCAAGACAGGGTCAGGAGGAGCAGGAGGGGGGACAGGAGGGGAGAAGGGGAGGAGGAGGAGGAGGAGGAGAGAGGGGGAGGAGGAGAGAGGGGGAGGAGGAGGAAGAGGAGGAGGAGGAGGAGGAGGAGGAGGAGGAGGAGGAGGAGGAGGAGAGGGGAGGAGAAGGAGGAGGAGGGGAGAGGGGGAGGAGGAGGAGGAGGGGAAAGAGGGAGGAGGAGGGGAGAGAGGGGCAGACAGGGTTGGAGGAGGAGCAGGAGGAGGGGAGAGAGGGGCAGACAGGGTTGGAGGAGGAGCAGGAGGAGGGGAGAGAGGGGCAGACAGGGTTGGAGGAGGAGCAGGAGGAGGGGAGAGAGGGGCAGACAGGGTTGGAGGAGGAGCAGGAGGAGGGGAGAGAGGGGCAGACAGGGTTGGAGGAGGAGCAGGAGGAGGAGGAGGGGAGAGAGGGGCAGACAGGGTTGGAGGAGGAGCAGGAGGAGGGGAGAGAGGGGCAGACAGGGTTGGAGGAGGAGCAGGAGGAGCCAGGCCTTGACCAGGACTGCCAGCTGTGCTGGAGGGGCTTAGATTCCAAGCCCAGGCTGAGGAACAGACTAGCAAGCCACAGTTAACCGATTAGAGGCTTTGGGGCTAAATATAGATACGACCTGCTGTCTTGCACACCTCCTTCAGCGGGCCAGTCTCAAACATGATACCATGTCTACTTGTGGACCAGTCTCAAACATGATACCATGTCTACTTGTGGACCAGTCTCAAACATGATACCATGTCTACTTGTGGACCAGTCTCAAACATGATACCATGTCTACTTGTGGATCAGTCTCAAACATGATACCATGTCTACTTGTGGACCAGTCTCAGACATTATATGATTACCTGTACCTGTTGAAAAGCTGGAGTTGTTTAAAGTTATTTGCCTGGCCAGTAACAGCAAATAAGATACAACTCGGACTGATTAGTCATGAAGGACATTTGTCTAGGACACATTATCTGCTCTTAAACTACAGATATGACCCAGTGCCTGGCGTACGGCCGGACACATGATGTCATCCGTGCACATGCACATGCACGACCCGTGTCCCGCCACATACCTACCAGGTCGGCATGGCAACGCTCGTTTGAAAGGGGAGCGAACGACAAAGCGAACGGGGCGCATCTGAAAATGGTGCCCCCGAGATCCTCCAGCCGAACAGAGTGAAGCGAGTGAGGCTCTGGACTCAGCCTGCTGCTGGAGGACTGATCTTCCTGTAGGGTACCAACCCAGGACGGAAGAAAGGGATGGAGGTGCTGGATTAAGATGTAACCTCTGACAGGCTAAGCTTTTTCAGGGAGCGGAGGATGAGGCACAGAGGGGAGGGAGGGAGGGAGGGAGGGAGGGAGGGAGGAAGGAAGGAAGGAAGGAAGGAAGGAAGGAAGGAAGGAAGGAAGGAAGGAAGGAAGGAAGGAAGGAAGGAAGGAAGGAAGGAAGGAAGGAAGGAAGGAAGGAAGGAAGGAAGGAAGGAAGGAAGGAAGGAAGGAAGGAAGGAAGGAAGGAAGGAAGGGGGATTGATTGATATACAGCCCTGGCCAATAGGCCTAAGCTTCGTCAGGGAGCGGGGGATAAGGGATAGAGGGAGGGAGTGGAAGGTGCAGGATAGCGAATCAAGGCTAACGAGGTCAAGACCGTGACATTCTGACATGGATAGGAGTTCTCCCATCTTCATGAGTCAACACACACGCATGCACACACACACAAACATACACACACACACAGGCACACACATAAACGCACACACACACACAGGCACACACACATGCAAAGATCCTGTGTCCTATGGTGCACTCGTCATTCAGGGCTAAGCCTAGATGATCAGAACAGTCCTAAGCTGTTGGGTGCAGCGGGTCATGAGAAGAGAACAGAGGTATTTAGTATGCATTCACACCTTTCCCATCCAAAGTCTATGTAAAGCCTATTGTTCCTGTACAGGCCATTGTACAACCCCTTTTTATCTGAATAATGAAACTCTGCTTCAGAGGTTGATTATCTCCTCTCTCTTTCCTCTTTTATTTTCTCTCCTCTCTACTTTCCTCTCTCATTCTCTCTCCTTTCTCTTTCCTCTCTCTCCTCTCCTCTCTCTCCATTACCGAATTGTTCCCTCTATTCATAGTTGTATCCTTTTGTAGGTAGTTAACACATCACTGTAGGTAGTTAACACATCATTTATTCACAGTCTCCCGGTCTCTTAACTTCTGTAATGGAGTTAGTGTGTGGATAGCCCCCTTGATCAAGCTTCCTGCCATGGAAACAACACATCTCACAGCCTCTCTCTCACCCCAGGCTAACACCAGCTAGCTAGCTGCTCTCTCCTCAATTATCACACGTGACTGACCCCTCTATCTGCTGGGCTGTCCCTGCAGAGACAAGTAAATTAATATGATGCTCATCTGAGCACAGCACAGTATAGTTCCTCTCCAGCACAGTTTAGCATAGCAAAACAACAGATAAGCACAGCACAGTTCAGCTTGGTTCAGCAACACTGTAGAGGAGTGTTGGCTAGGGCTTGTGTCTAACACCACCACCACACTGCGAACCAGGAAGTTTTCTGAGGAAGCGTCTAGACACGAGTTGGGCTTTTGCAGCGGCTGAAGATTGCATGCTACCTTGCAGTGCAATGAGGGCCTGGGTTCGATTCCCAACTTTGGGCATATGGGCTCTAAGGTGGGCAATCTCTGGGCCTTTCTGTCTGGAGGTTGCATGTTGTCCCCCGTGGTCAAATGGGTTTCCTGTGCGAAGACCCCAAATATCAAAACATGCAGACCAGATTGCTGGTCTGGAGAGGAGAAAAACATGGGAATTCATTCAGTGGACGAATTAGCGATCCAGGAATTGTGTGAGAGAAGTGGATTTTTCACACAAACAGTGCAGCTATTTTAAACAGGGTAATAGTGTAGCCTCATGTCTCACTTTTCACCACGGTGTTGTTTTGTGTTTAGGCAAAATATTCAATCGGATAGTTAGAGTCTTAATCCCAGCTATAGGTTGGCTGATGCACTGACATGTAAATTGATATGCATCTAGGCATTAGGCAACAAGTCTGAGGCAGAATATGTGTGGAAGCGTTAGGCAACAGGATTGAAACAGGCTGTGCAAAAGTAGGAAGTGCATGCCTCTCCCTTTCTGTCTGTCTGGCCACTGCACCTCCAGCCTTCCTCTTCTGTTTCTCTCTGTCTCTTTCTCTGTCTGTCTCTCTCTCTTTCTCTTGTGCCCTTCCCTCTCTCTCTTCCTCTCTTCTGCACCTCCAGCCTTCCTCTTCTGTTTCTCTCTGTTTCTCTCTGTCTATGTCTGTCTCTCTTTCTCTGTCTCTCTCTTTGTCTCTTTCTCTCGTGCCCTTTCCTCTCTCTCTTCCTCTCTTTTGCACCTACAGCCTTTCTCTCTCTCTCTCTCTCTCTCTCTCTCTCTCTCTCCTCTCTCTCTCTCCCCCTCCCTCTCTCTCCCTCCCTCCCTCTCTCTGCGCCTGGATGCATTTTGTCAGCATCATCCAAGCAAACGAACCAGAGGCTACAGATGCATGTGACGTCAGAGCGATAGACTCGCAGCAGTCTGTGTATTACCTCCCTCCCCCTCCACACACACTCCCTCTTGCTTACACAAACACACACAAACACACACACAGGAGCAAACCATCCTTTATTCACGTCCAAACCTGTTTTATGAGGCAATCAGAGTGAAGTGCACCACTAGCCAGGGCGGGTTTTAGAAAGTCCCGGTCTGTGCAAGCTCGAGGCGGAGGAGAATATCACAGGAGACGGAATGTCTCGCTATGGCTTAATAACTGTAGCCAACGTCGGCGGATTCGCATAGGACACAGTCATAGCTTTCGAGATGCACCGTAGTTGCTGCTACCGCCGCCAACCTCTGCATAATAACACGGTTACCGGCCCGGTTGAGTCATGGTTTTCAAACGGAGAGCGAGGTAAGAAAAGCCAGTTGTCGTAACGGAGGTGGATTGCCATCCGACCCGATGTGCCAGACGGTAGATCAAGATAGGGTCTTATGACTGTAACCGGAGCTGAGATTTATATTAATGATAACAGATAGCGTCAACCATACGGTGTTGTAGGCTGTAGCTGTCACGAAATAACTCCCTTTTCTCTCTAAACAAAGGCCTTTCATCACGGTAATACGCGCGTAGCACAGCTCACAAGGGATCCATTTATTATACGTTTGTCTTTTAGGTCTTTCGGCCAAGAAATAACTTTGCAGCGAATTCTTTTCAAACGTGATTCGTCGGGAGTCAGTACAAGATAATGATGTAGTAGCTAGGTGTTTTTTCAAGCCCTAGCCTACGTCTTGACTATTTCACCAACAAACCCTTTGTGCACATTTTTCCTTACATCGGAAAAATTAAGTATTTCTACTTCAACCTGCTTGTTGCGGGAAAATATCCGTGCTTCGGAAAGCATATCAGTGTCGGTGCAGCGTTCCAGCCAAGCGATATCAACAATGCACGTTATTGTTACAGTATGGGAGTGCGTGCGAGACAGTGTGTCATTTTGTTTAACATTCGCAATGCAAAGCTATTTTAATCTCTGTATGTTTCCCACTATGTAAAATGTTGTCATAACCACATTGTTTTACATTACACGTTTATGGTTCTAATGTTCTCAGAGATTGAAGACTGCGCGTTAAGGGCTCTTGTGTTGAATTGACCTCTCGTTTTCTTGCCCGCTCAATCAAATGGACGGCATTATATTACGGTCTGAAGGGGTCACTTCTCTGATTTAAATCGTCTGTTGCGGTTTTAACTATAATTGAATTACACTTAATTAGCCACATTAAAATACAGGTGGAAACGCTGTAGTCATATTCTCCGTTTCTGTTTTTCCTACTCCGTGTAAATAAGCTGCATTTCAAGTGATTTATTTGGTGAGGTCTTTGCGGCAGAAACAGTAAATACACGAGATGAAGGTGTTCTTTATCTGCACGTTTCCTTGACTGGTGCTTCTGTTTACAACACATGACAAGTCATCCACAATTTATCCTGTGACTCATCACACTTGCTCTTTCTGCCCTCCTCCCCCCCTTCACACCCCCTCTCTCTCCCTCTCTCTACCCTCCACACCCCCTCTCCCTCTCTCTCCCCTCCTCTCCACACCCCCTCTCTCCCTGTCTCTCCCCTCCACACACCCCCTCTCTCTCCCTCCCCTCCATATCCCCCTCTCTCTCCCCTCCACACCCCCTCTCTCTCCCTCTCTCTACCCTCCACACCCCCTCTCCCTCTCTCTCCCCTCCTCTCCACACCCCCTCTCTCCCTCTCTCTCCCCTCCACACACCCCCTCTCTCTCCCTCCCCTCCATATCCCCCTCTCTCACCCTCCCTCTCTCTCCCCTCCACACCCCCTCTCTCTCCCTCTCTCTACCCTCCACACCCCCTCTCTCTCCCCTCCTCTCCACACCCCCTCTCCCTCTCTCTCCCCTCCACACACCCCCTCTCTCTCCCTCCACATCCCCCTCTCTCACCCTCCCTCTCTCTCCCCTCCACACCCCCTCTCTCTCCCTCTCTTTTTCCTCACTTGCTCCCCTCTACCATCCACCCCCTTCCATCCATCTCCTCCTCCTGCAATCTATCCTTCTACCCCCATCCATCCATCCACCTCACCCTCCCTATCCATTTATCCAACCCCCATCCATCTCTACCCCTGGCGTTCCTTCACCCCCCCTCCCCTCAAAACGCCTCCATCCCTTCCCCCCTCCGTCCCTTCCTCCTTCCCCACCAGGAGGATGCGGTGGGTGGTGTGCCACAGGCTGGGCCCTCTCTGGCTGTGGAAGGCTCTGCTGGTGGTCGCAGCCATCGCCTTCGCTGGTCAGCTACTGGGAGTCATCTTCAACAAGAGGTCAGACAGGAGGACACGCACAGGCACACACACACTCACTAGCTATCATACTCTCCCTCCCTCCCTCCCTCCCTCCCTCCCTCCCTCCCTCCCTCCCTCCCTCCCTCCCTCCCTCCCTCCCTCCCTCCCTCCCTCCCTCCCTCCCTCCCTCCCTCCCTCCCTCCCTCCCTCCCTCCCTCCCTCCCTCCCTCCCTCCCTCCCTCCCTCCCTCCCTCCCTCCCTCCCTCCCTCACTGACAATACATTCTATAGTTTTCCATTCTAGTTGTTTACTCTATTAGAAGGTGAAGTACTCTGTCAGAGATCACAGTGTCTCCTGTCTAACCCTCTCCTGGCTTACTGTCGACAGGCGACATTCCCTCTGGCTGTTTCAAGATAACTCCCATCCTGTCAGCGCAAGTTGTTTAGTAGGCACAGCATTCACCCATTCTGGGTCCTCTGTGTAATGTTTAGGTTCATGGGTAATGGATCAACAGGAAGGGTGATATCAGAGCTGTAATGTCGTTCCTTTGAGAGTACGTGGGATTCAAGGGTTGAGGGGAGGGTTTCCTGTGTTTTCAAAACGCTAAGAGATGAGAGAGAGAAATGAGAGAGAGAGAGATGAGAGAGAGAGAAGAGAGAGGAGAAAGAGAAGAGAGGAGAGAGAAAGAGAGAGAGAGAGAGAGAGAGAGAGAGAGAGAGAGGAGAAAGAGAAGAGGAGCGAGAGAGGAGAGAGAGAGAGAGAGAGGAGAAAGAGAAGAGGAGAGAGAGAGAGAGGAGAAAGAGAAGAGAGAGAGAGAGAGAGAGAGAGAGAGGAGAAAGAGAAGAGAGAGAGAGAGATAGAGAAGAAATAGGAGAAAGAAGAGTTAAATATTATGCTGTGTGTTATTGTCTGGACTGTGCAATAGCTTTCGTAAGTATTGCCTCTGTTAACAGCAATCATCACCATCAAAGACGAAAGTCACAACGCTGTTTCCTCCTTCCTTCCTTCTGATATTCTAATCCAGAAGAGATAAGCACCGAGAAGTTCGAAATCTTTGGACAACTTCCTGTCCGTTCGTACTATGATAATAACACGCTTGTATTCCTTCCTTCCTTGTGAACTGTGTAGGGCAACGCTGGTGTGTGTGTGTTTTGACCCATGCGATGGGTCAGTGTGTGTGTGTGTGTCTCAACACGTCTAGACACACAGGCCAGTGAATACCTCTAAACTACAATCTTCTCGCTAAGACTCCTTAAAGAGCGTTTTTTCGCTGTAGTTTACAGCCAAACATCTGGGATCGGATCAGTCACCAGATACGGATGTTACAGCAACGATCTCACGAAAGCACATTGATTCAGCGGATGCTTTCATCCAAAGCTATGCACGGTACAGGGGGTATCCGAACCTGCAGACCTGTTGTCTGGTGACCTAGGAACAGGAGTGGGAGACAAGCGTTGAACTTTCAAGTTCAAGTTGATTTGTTTGGTTATTTAGTAACTAGTACAAGTTCAGGTGCATTGAAATGATTAGGTCCTTCTTCTCCTGTGTCCCCATCTAAACCTGATATAAACAAACCCTAACCCAGTGTGAGCTAACATTCGTAAATCGAAGAACAGTGAATGGTAATCGATCTCGAAGCAGACACTCGAGGAGGACAAAGCCTGTGAGAATGCAGACGTCCCTGTCACAGTGCTGCTGAGATAGACAGGACAGGTTAGACAGGTGCTCTACCAGCTGGGCACACAAACCCTCATTCCCCTCTCGGTTGTTTGAATGTTTTGTGTTCAGTTTCCTTTCGCTGGTGTCGTCTTTTAACGAGGGAGGCGAGTGAGAGGAAGACATGGGATAGCTGCGGGCCAAGTGAAAGCTGGACGTGGGATCCAATTCTGTGGAGGGTGGCACGTGATTGGATTAACCTCTGCCCTGTTCCTGCACAGTCAGCGCCTGGCCGGTGTGTCGCAGCCTTGTGTTGGTCACTGTTCGAGGGCGCTCTTAGTGTGTTTTGAAGTTGTTGCATTTCTTGGAACAAGTCAATGGTTCAGTTATTTGAGAGCTGAATTGAAAGGGCAGCTGATAAGCCCCTCTGATTGCTTTTAGCATGTGCAGGTGACACAGGTGACACAGGTATGCGACTGCATGAGTGAGTCCATGGGAACTTTTTTTTGTTGTCATTCTGTTCTGTCTGCCACGCCCACGTGAACCCCAGCTCTCTCTCTCTCTCTCTCTCTCTCTCTCTCTCTCTCTCTCTCTCGCTCTCTCTCTCTCTCTCTCTCTCTCTCTCTCTCTCTCTCGCTCTCTCTCGCTCTCTCTCTCACACACTCTCTCACTCTCTCTCACTCATAATAATAATAAGTAACTTTGAACTTATTACTGTAAGTATTAGCTTGTTTATTACCTATTAACTTTAAGCAATGTTACTCAACGCCGGTACAGATCTCACTAACTAACTAACCCTCCCTCCCTCCCCTGTTCCCCCTGTTCCCCCCTGTTCCCCCCTGTTCCCCCCTGTTCCCCCCTGTTCCCCCCTGTTCCTCCTGTTCCCCTGTTCCTCCTGTTCCCCTGTTCCCCCCTGTTCCTCCTGTTCCTCCTGTTCCTCCTGTTCCCCCCTGTTCCCCTCTGTTCCCCCCTGTTCCCCCTGTTCCTCCTGTTCCTCCTGTTCCTCCTGTTCCTCCTGTTCCCCCCTGTTCCCCCCTGTTCCCCCTGTTCCCCTCTGTTCCTCCTGTTCCCCTGTTCCCCCCTGTTCCTCCTGTTCCTCCTGTTCCCCCTGTTCCTCCTGTTCCTCCTGTTCCTCCTGTTCCTCCTGTTCCCCTGTTCCTCCTGTTCCTCCTGTTCCTCCCTCCAGCATCCAGCCGGAGCGGTCCCGTTCTCCTTTCCCGTTGTCGTCGTCTGACGTGTCGCTGGGCTCCTGCCGGCCGCACACTCACCTCATGTTCCTGAAGACGCACAAGACGGCCAGCAGCACCGTGCTCAACATGCTGTACCGCTTCGGCGAGGAGCGCAACCTGAACTTCGCCCTGCCGCTGGGGTACCAGTTTGGATACCCGCTGCCCTTCAACGCCCATCGGGTCAAAGGTTACCGGGGCCCCCGCATCACAGAGTTCCACATCATGGGGAATCATATGAGATTCAACAAACCTGAGGTGGGTGTCGCTGGGAGCGAGGGGATGGGAAGGGTGGAAGGGAGGAGTGTATAGAGGGAAGGATGGATGGGTAGATACAAATTATAAATACTGGATTGATGGTTTATTATTTAATGAATCCCCTAACAGCTGTCTGTATGACTTCAGTTTTTCCCCCCGGAACGTCAACACGTGTTCTAGTTCATGCTGTACTTCTGAACATTTGCAATGATCAGACGCTCTTATCCAGAGAGACTTACAGTAAGTTCAGGGACAAATCCCCCTGAGGCAAGTAAGGTGAAGTGCCTTGCCTAAGGACACAACGTCATTTGGCATGGCCGGGAATTGAACTGGCAACCTTCAGATTACTAGCCCGATTCCCTAACCGCTCAACCACCTGACTCCCTGAACAGCGACAGACAAACGAGAAGACAGCGAAACAAAAAGGTTGTTATCTTTAGCTGTTCTCCTACATGCACGTTGCACAAACTGATGACATCGGTATGTGTGCCCTCTTCACTCCTGGTGACTGTCCACGAGGTTTACATAGATGTGATAACAAAAGTATGTCATGGATATCGCAATGAATATTCAAATATTGCTTTATAGCTGAGAGCAGCAGTAGTGGGAGTGAAGGCGGAGTGTTTAAGAAGCTGTGTGAGACTTTGTAGCGACTTGCCGGATGGTGGATTATCACCCAGCATCCCTTGCTGCGAGGACTGATTTCTTCTGTAATTAATTCATTAATTACTTTCTTCCATTATGCGTGTTTGTAATTGGCATGAAAGATATTTTCGTCCTTCCCATCTTGGTGTTTGGTTCTCACTGCACTTCAAAGGACTTTTTTTTTTTACTGGCCCCGCCCCCTTCCTTCAACACTGCTGCTTCGGTTTCCGTGTTGGAGGAACTGAATCAACTGAATATGTGTTTTCTCTTCTGCTCTGTTATCTCTCCTCAACTCTTATCTCCTCCTGAGACGGAGGACAAGTGTAGGCACACACACACACACACACACCTACACACACACACACACACACACCTACACACACACCTCCACAAGTGTGTACAGGTGTTGAGTCCTCATGAGAATGACTCACATCCTTATTTATCAGCCGGTTCAGTCTCTCAATTGGCTTCATCCTTCTTTTCTCTCTTAGAGAACTTCTTGTTGACATTGTCTCCTCCCTCTCCATTCAATACTGGAATGCTTTATTGAACCCTCTCTCTCTCTCTCTCCCTCTCTCCCCCTCTCTCTCTCTCTCTCTCTCTCTCTCTCTCTCTCTCTCTCTCTCTCTCTCTCTCTCTCTCTCTCCCTCCCCCCCCCCCCTCTCTCTCTCTCTCTCTCTCTCTCTCTCTCTCTCTCTCTCTCTCTCTCTCTGTCTCTGTCTCTCTCTCTCTCTCTCTCTCTCTCTCCCTCTCTCCTCTCTCTCTCTCTCTCTCTCTCTCTCTCCCTCTCTCCCCTCTCTCTCTCTCTCTCTCTCTCTCACTCACACCCCTCTCCTCCTCTCCTCCGTCAGGTGGAGAAGGTGATGCCGGCAGACACCTTCTACTTCTCCATCGTCCGTGACCCCGTGGCCCTGGCCGAGTCGTCCTACGCCTACTACAAGGCCGTGGCGCCGGCGTTCAAGAAAGCCAAGAGCCTGGGCGAGTTCGCCGAGGACCCCAGGAAGTACTACAACCCCCGGCTGCGGTTCAACCACCTGGCCCGCAACGCCCTCTGGTTCGACTTCGGCATGGACCACAACGCCAACTTCTCGACCGCGCTGGCAAAGCGTGGGGTGGCGGCGGTGCGGAAGGCGTTCCGGCTAATCCTCATGTCGGAATACTTCGACCAGTCCATGGTCCTGCTCCGACACGCCCTCTGCTGGCCGCTGGACGCCGTCGTCTCCTTCAGCCTCAACGCCCGGCAGCAGACGGCCGGCGGCGGCGTCGCCGACAGCTGGGTGGGGAAGGCGGTGGCCGGGGTCGGCGTGGGGATAGGCTCCGCCTCCTTGGGGGGCGCCTCCCCTCACGGCCTGGCCCTGACGGAAGAGCAGCGCCTGAAGCTGCGGGACTGGAACGCCCTGGACTGGCACCTCTACCAGGCCTTCAACAAGACCTTCTGGGAGGAGGTGGAGCGGTTTGGGCGGGCGCGGATGGAGGCTGAGGTGGGTCACCTCCAGACCCGACGCGAGGTTCTGGCCCGCGTCTGTCTGCGGGACGGAGGGAGGCCCGTGGAGGCCAACCGGATCCGGGACAAGACCATCCGGCCGTACCAGAGCGGCCTGGTGAAGATCCTGGGCTACGAGCTCCAGCCGGGGCTCGACAACGCTACCCGTCAGGCCTGCTTGAGGATGATTAGGCCCGAGATCCAGTACAAGGACCATCTGGATGCAAGGCAGTTTCCCAGGGCGGCGGGCCAGGCTCCGATGATCCCCCCTGGGGGCGCACACGTCAGGAAAGACCCAGGCTCTCCGCCTCGGCCTGGGGAGCTGAGGGGGAGTATGGGGGAGGAGCAGAGGGACTGGGATGGGAGCCGGCTAGCCAGGAATCACAGCTTGGCGAGGGCTGAGCGGAAAGATCGGATGAGATAGTTAGCTCTGGAGGATCAAGGGAATGGGAAGGAGTTTACACAACTAAGAACAACTGGACTACATATTTAAACCTCTGACTGATAGACTACACTTGTCTGGTCTGGACTAGACCGATCTGGACTAGACCGGTCTGGACTGGTCTGGACTGGGGCCTTGGTGGTTCTCTTGGCTGGGAGGAGGACAAAAGAGAGAGGGGGAAAGAGAGAGGGAAAAATAACGAAAAACACTTCCTCCAAATTTGCGCCATTCCTCTTGCCTGTCTTTGTCACTCCTTCTAACCGTCTTCTGGTTGGACGAGACTTTCGAGGTGGGGCTGTCGGGTTTGTGGGGGTCAAAGTTCAGGACGTTGGCATTAGATTGTTTCCCGAGCAAACTACGTTTAGCTTCTGAAACGGCTCCAGTCTAGCATTTTGAAAACATTCCTCCAGGCTGTCATCGCCCTTCTGAGATACCTGCAGACGGACATGCAGAGAGAGGACCAGACACACCTTGGAACCGGTTCCTTTATCCAAGACCCTACAGCACAGAGAATGAAATCCATATGAACTCCACGCAGTAGGACAGTAAATCTCACGTTGGCTCAGCCCCAGAATGCGGGGTGCAGTGCTTGTGCCTGGGAGGGCTCTAGTAGGACCCATGTGCTGTGAATATGAACACTAGGGTTCATCACACAGTCACGGTCATGTCTGTGAGTTTGGATTAGTGAGGGATGAGGCAGGAGGAGGAGAGAGAGAGGGAGGAGGAGAGAGAAGAGAGGGAGTGATAGAAAGAGAGAGAGATAGAGAGAGAGAGAGAAGGAAGAAGAGAGAGAGAGAGGAGAGACAGACAGAAAGAGAGACAGCGATAGAGAGAGTCAGACTGCTTTCACTCCTACCCGTAACCGACTGTGATCGTCGAGGAAGACGAGTCAGAAAGAGTCACGTCTGTCAGAATGGCTCACAGAAGGAGTGTTCGGTCTCCGACATTCTGATTCCGTGGATTCCATTTCAAGACATTTATTGTGATTCCACTTGCAAAGAGTGTGCGATGTGATGCGTTACGCACATTCTAGTGTTGAATGCATCTGCTCAGAAGCATCTTTTCCTCACCTACAAACACACCTGCATGCATGTTGCGTTTGCATACTTTGACCATATATCTGAACACACAAACACCATGTTGATTGACAACTTGAATCTTGGCTCAGATTTTTGAAATGCTCCGGCACACTTCATCGCACACACACACACACACACACACACACACCTCCCCAGCTATTGGCTTAGACAGTATTGCTTCACGTAGATTAAAAGCAATTACTGATTGGCTCTGCTTAGCTTCAGCTCATGAAACTAACACTAACTCTGAAATAATTTAGTCAAAAACAGTTTAGTCAAAAACGACTTAGTCTGACGCCTCAAACCTCGACATGCAGAGCGACGTCTTAACTACCAGGTAACCGTGGAAACCCCACCAGAGCGCCACACTACACCTCCTGCTGGTCTAGAAACTTCCTCCCCGAAGCTACAGGATGTCAATGTTGACTTCCCCTCTTCCACACCCCAACAGATTCATCATTGTAAAACACATTTACATTTAGTCATTTAGCAGACGCTCTTATCCAGAGCGACTTACAGTAAGTACAGGGACATTCCCCCCTAGGCAAGTAGGGTGAAGTGCCTTGCCCAAGGACACAACGTCATTTGGCACAGCAGGGAATTGATCCGGCAACCTTCTGATTACTAGCCCGACTCCCTCACCGCTCAGCCATCTGAAACACGTCACATTAGCATGAGGTGCGTCCGTGTGTGAAGGGATTTTTTTGGCACTGGACTTCAGTTCACAGCCATGCATGCCACTTGTCAGCTAAACACCACTACATGTTTTTATTTCCTTTAAAATGTTGTTGTTTTTTTTTTGTTGGGGGGGGGGGGGATCGTGTTATAACACACGGTAGCAGGACGGACCACAGCTGAGCTCTTGCAGGTCATCGCGAGTGAGTGTTCTAGAAGGCACGGAACGCCGCGGAGAGAAGCATTCAGTGTTCTATTATGCTGTCCTCCCCAGGTGCCTTTACCTGGGGACAAAGGAGAAAGTCAGTGAGCTGGAGTCCTGCTCGGGTCTCCCTCTGTAGTGTTCGCTGTGGCTCTCACCTTACCCCAGACGAGGCCACTGGGGGTATCAGTTGACCGTCGTCTGAATGCTTCATTTCAACTGCCCTCGTTCTACCCTCTTAGGGTCCCTATCGTTTCCATGCCCTTTCAGCACCTCTCACACACACTCACACGCACTCACGCTCACGCACACACACACACGTATACATGCCAGTTGGAGAGGAAACGGTTCCCATTGTCCACCAGGTACGATATCAGACTTCAATCCCTGTGAAAGTCGGTCTCGGTGGAGATTCACAGGGTGAATGCTTCGTCCGGGCTCCTCCTACTTTTCTCTGACATGTGACATGTGACACGTGACATTTTATCTTCTCGAGATGAGCTCTTTCTGAAGAGCCGGACTTCTTCACCTTCCGTTCTGAAATGTAAGGGTGTAGTCAACTGTTCCGTCAGTCGTTGTATCTGTTTTGCCTTCTCTATGTCTTACAGTGTTTTGAGCTACACTTACAGTAATAGCAGGTTCTTTCCCAAGAGCCCATGATGCTGCCTCCATATTTGTAGTTTTTTTGTGTAGATTCTGTAGTCCCGAACGAGAGTTAAAGAGGTACTGATATAGTTTGGTATAAAGAAGAAAATCATGTCGAAATGGTGGTGTGTGTTTGAAAAAAAGTTTGTTAAAACTTGTTTATGAATCTATCACAGGCCCATCAAAGTAAAACACGTTGAAACTCAGAATTTCAGACAACAAAGCGAGCTTGTGATACAGTTGTTTCTTTGCCTTAGAATACGGTACATTTTGGAACAAGGCTTTAAAATGAAGACTTGCTGTATATATTGTTACTTTTGAAATATCTTGTAAATATTGTATTTATTCTTTTTAGGCCTCCCAATTTGAGTTAGGTTGTGGGGGAAGGGTGGGGCTGTGGGACTTGACTGGAATGCACTGCTCAGTGACCTACATAAGAGAGAATGGAGAGCTGGTAGTTCACAGTTTCAGTGAAAACATTCACAGTTTGAACAAGACGATGAATGATGAAGTATGACCAGTATACAGAATGTTAAACACACACACATCCATACAAACACACACACACATCCATACAAACACACACACACATCCATACAAACACACACACACATCCATACATTTAGTCATTTAACAGACGCTCTTATCCAGAGCCATACACACACAATCCACACACACACATCCATACACACATCCATACATACATACACATCCATACAAACACACACAGACGTGTGATGACTACATTTCAATGGCGTATTTATGCATGAACGTAAAGGCACATGCACACACATTCAGAAACACACACACACTCTGCACACTGTTTGGTCCCCATGCGCAAGTATTACCGACAAACTGTTGATTTGAAAATCAAGAACGTTTATCAAGTTTTAATTTTATGGATGGAACTTAAACTGTACTGTGATTTATATTATGGGTTTAGTGAGTGGTTACATGGGACCCAGTCATGTTAAACTGTATGTTCTGTCTGTATACCCAGGAATGGAACACTACTGGAATAAAAGTGATCATTTACGGTAATCAAATGGAAGTAGAAAAAGCATGGTCAGTCGATTCTATGGTTGAGTCATTGAAGAAGAGACTCTGTCT
>NC_140385.1:2487500-2555000 GCF_054491055.1 Hypomesus nipponensis
CCCCACACACCTCCACACATCTCCACACCTCCACACCCCCACACCCCCCCACACACCCCACACACCTCCACACACCTCCACACACCTCCACACCCCCACACCCCCCCACACACCTCCACACACCCCCACACACCTCACACACCCCACACACCTCCACACACCCCCACACACCCCCCCACACCTCCACACACCCCACACACCTGCTCTCCTGTTGCCTGTTCATTTGTCTGTTGACAAACACCGATGTGATTCTGTATCTTTTTTTCCTCCTTTTCTCACCTACTTTTCCCTCCCTCCCTCCCTCCCTCCCTCCCTCCCTCCCTCCCTCCCTCCCTCCCTCCCTCCCTCCCTCCCTCCCTCCCTCCCTCCCTCCCTCCCTCCCTCCCTCCCTCCCTCCCTCCAGTCAGCACCACCCTGACCGTTCTTCCTCCCCCCACTGTGAAGTGTCAACAGATGACGGTCTCTGGGAAACACCTGACGGTTCTCAAAGGTAGGAAGGTGTGTGTGGGGGGGGGGGGGGGGCTGGTGGGTGGGTGGGGAAGATAAACGCTGTATCACCACAGCCGTTTGGGGAGGGGGAAGATATTTATTGTAACACCACAGCCGTTTGGGGAGGGGGAAGATATTTACTGTATCACCACAGCCGTTTGGGGAGGGGGAAGGTATTTACTGTAACACCACAGCCGTTTGGGTGTCAAAAGCACCTGGACCGTCTAGGACCTAGAACCTAGTCCCCGCAGAGAACCTGCTGGCGTGCGGGTGTCTCTCAAACGGCAGGTTCTTTAATCACCAGAAACAGCCAGGCAGCAAGAGATTATGGATGATGCCTCAGTGGCAGAACACCAGATCAAGGTCTTAACGCCAGGCGGCGTTGGGAAGAGGCCATCTTGGATTGGCATGTGGTCACGAATGGCGCTGTGTTGCAGGAAGATCTTGGTGCTTGAATTGACTTAAATGAGATGAGATAGACACGCATAAACATATTAGCTGTGTCCTTGGTCATGTACTTCTGTCATTTAGTCGTTCAACCTTGTGATCTGCGGTCAAAAGCTCTCTCCTCCAAGCTGTAGGAAAGATAAGATGAGATAACACTGCTGTTGGATCAAGTTACTCTGCTCTGAGTACATGTAATTGATGCATGACCTTGATGTATGGCTCCCCTCTTAGCTGTGTGTGTGTGTGTGAGTTTAGTAAGTGTCTGTGTGTGAGTGAGAGGGTGAGGGGTGTGTGAGTCTTTTGACAAACAGACAAAAGCGCAGAGCTCTGCTGTTAGTGCAGGGAGAGCACGGTTAGAATAAAGATCTGTTAGTGCAGGGAGAGCACGGTTAGAATAAAGATCTTTCTAGGTGGAGACACGTGTGTGTGCTGGATCATGTTCATACCTTAGGTCCTCCAACTGAGGGTCAGTGTGTGTTTCTGTGTGTGTGTGTCTCTGTCTCTCTCTGTCTCTGTCTCTCTGTCTCTCTGTCTCTCTCTCTCTCTCTCTCTCTCTCTCTCTCTCTCTCTCTCTCTCTGTGCACGCTAAGTGGAGTCCTCTTTATTAATTTACTCTGTTTTACATTATGCAGACTGGTCCTTGTGAATTGACAATAGTTTTAGACGGCAGTGTCTGAGTTCACTGCAGACTCTTCCATGCTTTGACGTGGCAGTGTAAGGAAACAGGGCTTTTATGTAAATCCAGCCATGTGTAAGGGTGCAGCCTCTATTAATAGAGCCCTTTGGGAATGATTGTGTTTTCTCAGCGGTGCTGTGACATCATCATCCTCCAGCTCTTCCCCTCTCTTCATCAAGCTTCCTTTTTTCTTCCTTTCCGGTTTTGCCTCTCTTCCCCCCCCCCCCTCCCCTTCCTTCTCCTCCTCATTCTGTCCCCTCTCTCTCTATCTCTATATCTCTCTCTCTATATCTCTATATCTCTCTCTCTATATCTCTCTCTCTCTCCCCCTCCCCCTCCCTCCGGGCCTCAGTATTAAACTCCAGTTCCCAGGAGGCCGTGTGTGTGCGGGATGTGAAGATCCTGCCCAATCTCAACTCCTCCTACCTGCCTGTGATGCCCGACGGCACCGTCATGCTGGTGGACAACGTCTGGTATGTCACTTCCTGTCTCTCTCACAGCCTCCCCCCCCCCCCCCCCAGGCCTCTACGCGCCCTAAACTACTCTCCATAAACTAGTGACCCCGTTTGGTCGATAACCATGCCGGCTTCTCCCCCCACACCATTCCTGTATCCGTAGCCACCAGTCGGCGGAGGTTGCCATGGCGTCATTCTATCGGGTGGACAATGAGTCTTCACGCCTTCCCAGTATGCTCAGCGCCCTGGAGGAGCAGAACTTCCTGTTTCAGCTGCAGCTCAGCCAGAAGGAAGAGGAGGACTCTAACGAGGTGAGGGCAGGGGGGAGGAGAGGGTGGGGAGGAGGGGAGAGGAGAGGGGAGGGAGGGGAGGGGAGGAGAGAGGAGAGGAGAGGAGAGGGGAGGGGAGGAGAGAGGAGAGAGGAGAGAGGAGAGAGGAGAGGGGAGAGGAGAGGAGAGGAGAGGAGAGGGGAGGGTGGGGAGGAGGGGAGGGGAGGGGAGAGGAGAGGAGAGGAGAGGAGAGGAGAGGAGAAGGGAGGGAGGGAGGGGAGGAGAGGAGAGGAGAGGAGAGGAGAGGAGAGGAGAGGGGAGGGGAGGGGGCAGGGGAGGGGAGGGGAGGGGAGGGTGGGGAGGAGGGGAGGGGAGAGGAGAGGAGAGGAGAGGAGAGGGGAGGGAGGGGAGGGGAGGGGAGGGGAGGGGAGAGGAGAGGAGAGGAGAGGAGAGGAGAGGAGAGGAGAGGAGAGGAGAGGGGAGGGGAGGAGAGGGGAGGGGAGGGGAGGAGAGGGGGGAGGGGAGGAAGGGAGGGGGGAGATGGAGGGAGGAAAAGAGGGAGGAGAGGTAGGAAGAGTGGAGAGGGGAGGTAGGGAGGAAGGAAGGAAAGTTTCACCTGCGTGTCACCTTGTTCCCCCCAGGGTCTGGAGATCCCCCTGGTGGCCGTGCTGCAGTGGTGCAGCTCCAAGCTGCCCTCCACCCGCCACATCTCCACCCACTACGCCCTCCCCAGCCTGAGGCTGGACCGGCCTCGCCTCGTCATGTCCGCCTCCTGCCCTCGCTCCGTCAGGCTACGACAGCACTTCCGGGTCAAGTACACCCTGCTCAACAACCTGCAGGACTTCCTGGCTGTCCGGCTGGTCTGGACGCCCGAGGGTGAGGGAGGGAGGGAGGGAGGGAGGGAGGGGAGGGGAGGGGAGGGGAGGGAGGGAGGGAGGGAGGGAGGGAGGGAGGGAGGGAGGGAGGGAGGGAGGGAGGGAGGGAGGGAGGGAGGGAAGAGAGGAAAGGAGAGGTGACGGTAGAGGAGAGGAGAAGTGATTGAAGGAACTGAAGTTAAGGAACAAGGAGAACTCATTGAAGGGGGAGGGTGGGGGGGGGAGGAATGAGGGTGGGTGGGGGTGAGGGAGTGGGGGAGGGGATGGAAGGAGGGAGGGGGGAGGGAGTATGTGAGAGAAATGTGTGTTTGTTTTCAAGTAGAACGCATTGGTCTGAGGCAAAATGTAAATACACTATTCAACTCATATTACGTCTCTTTTATTAAAACGGGCCAGGGAGGTTTCAGGCGATCTTTATGAGGATGGATAAATACTTTTGCAAAGTCTGTCAACATTCAATCAACCATATTTGCCGTCAAACTGTTGTGGAACATCTTCGGTCGCTCCGACATAAGAACAGGGAGGCCGATTTTCAGTCTGAATAACCGCAGAAAATGTTTAAAAAAAAATGCGTGTTCTGTTTGGGCCTGGTCATGAGAGAGGAATGAGAAGGAGGAAAGATGAACCCTCTGAAACTGATTAAAGGAGAGACAGTGGAGAGAGACGTGTGGAGAGAGACGTGTGGATTTTAAATGTGTGTGTGTGTGTGTGTGTGTGTGTGTGAAGTGGCTGAAATTGAGTGTTTTAACTCCCCCCCCTCCCCTCCCCTCTCCCCCCCCCCCCTCCCCTCCCTCTCCCCCCCCCTCCCTCTCCCCCCCCCCCTCCCCTCTCCTCCCTCTCCCCCCCCCCCTCCCTCTCCCCCCCCCCCTCCCCTCTCCTCCCTCTCCCCCCCCCCTCCCTCTCCCCCCCCCCCCCTCCCTCTCCCCCCCCCCCTCCCCTCTCCCCCCCCCCCTCTCCCCCCCCCCCCCCCCGTCCCTCTCCCCCCCTCTCCTCCCCAGGGCGTGGAGGCTGTCCTGAGGATGTGGGGGTGGGTTCGGTGGTGTGTCACACTCCCCTCAACAACCTGGGCCAGTGTCTGAAGGGCAGCACACTGTCGTTCAGCGTCAGCTTCCAGATCCTCCGAGCTGGGCTCTTCGAGGTGAACATGGACTGTGTGTTTGTGTGTGTGTGTGTGCATGCATTTCACATTTGATTAATTTCGCTGACGCTTTCATCCAAAGCCGCATTAAATGAGTGCTTATAGAACAGTATAGCAGATCATTAAGGATCAGAAGTGTAGATTTGAAGGGAGTGAAGGAACGGCCTGTAAGTTATCAGACGTGTGTGTGTGTGTGTGTGTGTGTGTGTGCTCACACCAACCCGTTACTGTATAACTGGTAGAAGGGTCGGATTTCTCTGTAAATATTATTGCATACCACCATGTTATTTATCCTGTCTGGACCTTGTCTTCTCTCTCTCTCTGTCTCTCTCTCTCTCTCTTTAATCACTCGTTCTCTTTTCTGCCCACATGTTCTCCTTCTTATTCTCTTTTTCTCAACCCTCCATACCATCTCCCCCTCCTCCGCCCTTTATACCCTCCCCACTTCCCTCCCCCTTCTTCCCCAACCCCTCCACCCCCCCCCCCCCTCTCCCCCCCAGCTGAGCCAGCACATGAAGCTGAAGCTGCAGTTCACAGCGTCCGTGTCCAACCCCCCCTCGGAGGCGCGCCCCCCCCTGTCCCTGTCCAGGAAGAGTTCCCCCTCCAGCCCGGCCGTCAGGGAGCTGCTGGAGAGGCAGAGCCTGGGCCGCTCTCAGAGCTTCTCCCACCAGCTGCCCTCACGCTCCTACCTCACCAGGTACACACCAGCTGCCCTCAAGCTCCTACCTCACCAGGTACACACCAGCTGCCCTCACCCTCCTACCTCACCAGGTACACACCAGCTGCCCTCACGCTCCTACCTCACCAGGTACACACACACCAGCTGCCCTCACCCTCCTACCTCACCAGGTACACACCAGCTGCCCTCACCCTCCTACCTCACCAGGTACACACACACCAGCTGCCCTCAAGCTCCTACCTCACCAGGTACACACACACCAGCTGCCCTCACGCTCCTACCTCACCAGGTACACACACACAAGCCCAACCCTAACACACTAATGTGTGTGTGTGTGACCATGCAGGACAGGCAGTGTGATGGAGCGCAGAGCCATCACCCCTCCCGTGGGCTCCCCTGTGGGCCGGCCCCTCTACCTGCCCCCAGAGAGACCCCTGCTGTCCCTGGACAAGATCGCCAAGAGGGAGTGCAAGGTCCTGGTCCTGGAGGGCTAGGGGGGAGGGAGGGAGGGAGGGAGGGAGGGAGGGAGGGAGGGAGGGAGGGAGGGAGGGAGGGAGGGAGGGAGGGAGGGAGGGAGGGAGGGAGGGAGGGAGGGAGGGAGGGAGGGAGGGAGGGAGGGAGGGAGGGAGGGAGGGAGGGAGGAGAGGGAGGGAGGGGGAGGCGGAGGGGGGAGGGAAGGGAGGAGAGAGAGGGAGGGGAGTGGGGGAGGGAGTGGGGGAGGGACGGAGGGAGGGGGGGGGGGGGTAGGAGAGAAAGAGAGGGAGAAAGGGGGAAGGGGGGAATAGAGGTCTGATAGGCAGGCTAGAGGAAGTGTCAGCAAAAAAATAACATTTTTCCAAGCAGCACATCTGTGATCCAGAACATTTCTTCAGGAAGGAGGAGCAGGGAGGGACCGTCTTTGACCTCCTACCCCACCAGCCTCACGTCCAACAACATTTCACTCCTGTAGTTTCACACACATTCCTACGCAGAGTAATGCTGTTATCGCTGGTGCATGTTTATTTTCAAATGTTTTAAGATGTCGGGACTGTTTTCTTAATTTTTTAAAGTTGTATAGCAGCAACTTTTGGGGCAGCTTTGGAGAATGTTTCTATTCTGTTAACTTTTCGTCTGTAGAATCACCCAGTTGAACTGTCACAGAACTCTGTCTTAAAACGTTCTGTAACTCTCCTGGTCTTGGTGTGTGCACACCTTGGAGTTCTCTGAGGGGAAGGAAGGGGGAGGAGGAGAGGAGAGGGGTGCAGAGATTTGGAGGGGAAGGGGAGGAGGGGGAGAGGAGAGGGGTGCAGAGATTTGGAGGGAAGGAGAGGGAAAGGGAGGAACTGGAAAGTAGATGAACTCAACCACACCCATGTATGATATTTTGAAGAAAAATGTTCGAATGTGCCGTTTCCTTAGTAACCGACACACCTCCACAGTCTCAACGCCGGTCTGACCACAGCTAGCTATCAGCCTTGGTCTGTTTAACCGTGGCTAGCTATCAGCCTTGGTCTGTTTACTGTTCATGGTGTTGTATTTATTGTCTACGTTTGCTAAGATTTGAGTTGGTTATTTTGCCAGCCTTGCTGTAGCTGGACGATCTTTAATCTCAGAAGTGTACAAACACACACACACAATGTTCACACACACAATGTTCACACACACAACGTACACACACACACAACGTTCACACACACAACGTACACACTCACACACACACAATCACTCAGTCACTCATGCTCACTTGCACATACACTCACAATGACCATCAAATACAAACGTACCCAATCTCACACCCTCACATACAGCCAGCCTGTGTCATGGAGGTTCCTTGTCCACAGGGTCAGGGTCCGGTTCATGCTTCTTATTGTTCTTGCCTTTTATACTTGAGCCCTTCTGATAAGAAGTTCACACGGTAGCTGTTAGAGTTTATTAGCGTTTACATTTGTGCCCAAAACGTCCAACAAAGGTGTGTGTGTGAGAGAGTGTGAGAGTTTGTGTGTGTGAGAGAGAGAGAGAGAGAGTGAGTGAGAGAGAATGTGTGTGTGGTGTTTACATGCATTTGGACAAATTAGTTCATCGGTTTAACACTGGGATATGATGTATTGTAACTGTATTGACTATTTGAGCGTAAAATGTAACAAACAAATGTGACTTCACTGCTGTTCTATTCCAACGGTCTATGCCTTCGTTGTCCAGAACACAAACTCGACAGTGTTCTGTAAATTCTGTTTTTTTCTTTGATAAAAACACACAAAAAACATTCCGGTTCAGAATGTTCAGATGGAACTCGAGAACTTTGGTCACCTTCTATCCTGAGTACAGGGACTGAAAACTAATGTTTATTTAAAAACATATTTTGTACTACTATCGCCAAAGTAACCCAGAATAGGATTGTGTTTTTGATTGTGTATGTCATTCTTTTAACAGCCATTGTTCGTTAAAGCACTTTATGTTTTTTGCTTTTAATGTTAATGTTATTTATGTTTGGGGTACTGTGTCACTCTGGTGTCGTGTGCCATTGAAGGAGACGCAGGGAAAAAAATTAAACGTGTTTTGTTGAATTTAGCAGCTGAGGTATTTGGGGGGGAAATGTATCACTTGAATAATGTTGGGAAAATGTATACATCGATTCATCATGGGTATAATATATAGTATTTATTGAATACAATACAAGTTATAAATGCAGCAACATCACATCTATTCAATTCAAAAATAAGTTTTATTTCAAGGCACAAGCATTTTTATATGATTGCACTTTTCCCTGAATTATTTTACATCTCAAACCACAATTACATCAAAAAACAGCTGAAGTCAATAAGTTAGTAGCAGCAGACACCAAACACGAATATAAACAAAGGAAAAACGATTGCAGACCTTCTTTACCGCTCTACAGGGAGTCGGTCACCAATCGTATGTGTCTGTGTGTGTGAGTGAGGTTAATTTGTCTAAAACCAGTAACCATGACACGGTAGTTTCTCTTTAGAACGGCGTGACCGTGGTCTGTGTTTTCGCCACGTCGTCCAAGTTCTCGTACGGAACATCCGGACCTGTGAGACGGAGACACGGGACAACACGGGTAAGAAACACAGAACGAAACGAAACAAATAAAAACCCGGGAAAAGATTTAATAAAGATACAATGATTTAATCCGTGCCTAAAAGGGGGAAAACGGCGCACAAAGAGGACCCAAACGCCAAATCTACACCCGCAGAATTACTTTCAAACATTTTTACGGAAATACCCACATCTCGCTAGAAAGACTTGTAAGTCCATTGGACCTGGGGGCTTGAGCGTGACACTATAATACAAAAATCAATTAATTATTGGTCCATAATTATTATTCATGATAGCTGGTCATTGATAAGTATTCAATGTAATGATAAACTAAACAATGAGTCATTTGATAATTAATTAATTAAATTGAATTAATAAATCAATGATTTCTGACAGTTTTTCCATCTGGGGCTTTGAACTGAGGAGTAACACACACACACGCTCCCACACACACACACTCCCACACACACACGCTCACACACACACACACTCGCTCCCAAGATACAGAAACATGAACCTACTTGATCTCAACTGAATTTTGTTGGTCTCGTAATTCTTTCTGTTGTTGCTGCATAAAAAACAAACAAAAGAATCTTAGTTTCGGTGAGACAGTTAATGGCTCACTCGTCCCCTTCTCCAAGCAGATGAGGAAAACGTATCTATTTGTATACTATATATATATTAGCAAACATTGTGAGTGTGAATATTCTGCTTGTACAGGTGTGTGTGTGTGTATAACATACCTGGCTCTGCACTTGTAGATTAACACGCTTATCAAGATGATGATGATGACAGCCAGAGGCACCAGGACTCCAATGAGGATTATGGTCCTCTCATCTGGAACACCACAGACACACACACACACAGGTCAGTTCAAACCCTAACAGCCCTGGTGTGAAGGCAGGGGGGCGTCTGGTAAACCAAGCGCTGAGGGTCTCACCCAGGCCTCCGCTGGTCTCGGTCTTCTCCACCTCACACTGATCTCCCTCGAAGCCTTCCGGACACTGGCAGGTGTAGCCCGGGGCTGCCAACGCTTCGGCACAGGTGCCCCCGTTGAGACAGGGAGAGCTTAGACACACACTCTCTGGGGAGGGAGAGAGGGGGAGGGAGGCAAGGAGAGACAGAGCGATGGAGAAAGAAAGAGACATGTTGAGAGGAGGAACACAACAGCTTTCTATCCTCCTAACCCCCGTGGGTGACATGTCCCTCCCTCGCGCCCTGCCAACGCTCACTCTTGTAGCAGTCTCGTCTCAGGTTGAACACGGTGCAGAGAAGGAGGGAGGGAGGGAGAGGGAGAGGGAGGGAGAGGGAGGGAGGGAGGGAGGGAGGGAGGGAGGGAAGGAGGGAGGGAGGGAGGGAGGGAGGGAGGGAGGGAGGGAGGGAGGGAGGGAGGGAGGGAGAGGGAGAGGGAGAGGGAGGGAGGGAGGGATGCTCACTCTTGTAGCAGTCTCGTCTCAGGTTGAACACGGTGCAGACTTCGCTGGCTGCACAGGTCTTGGGTTGGCACACGGCGCCCCTGGCGGTGCACTCGCATGCCTGGCCGCAGTCCTCTGTCACAAACTTCTCATTCAGCTGAGAGGAGGAAGAGAGGAGAGGAGGAGGAGAGGGAAGGAGAGGAGGAGGATCAATCAATGAAGCACATCCCTAGCCAGTGCTGTCCAGGTGGAGGTGAGGGGTCAGGGGTCAGGGGTCAGGGTCGGGGGGTCTTACGGGGTGGTATCTGTTGAGGTAGTTGCAGCCGCACCCCGGGAAGGGAACGCAGGAGTCCTCGCTCATGATGAACCCAGGGGCGCACTGACACCCCTCCACACAGGAAGTAACCTCACACTCGGAGGGTGCGGCCATGTCTGCGCAGGAGGCGGGGCAAGGCGACATGCAGGCAGAGTAGTTGCTGTTGGCACCACATGTCGGAGCTGGAGGGAGGGAGAGGGAGGGATTGTGAGAGACAGGGTGTGCATGTGTACGTGTGTGTGTGTGCATGTGTACGTGTGCGTGTGTGTGTGTGTGTCGTACCACAGCCCAGCAGGTATCTCCAGGATCCCAGTTTGACGCCGGCAGCCTGGCAGGCTTGAGCGTACACATCATAGCTGTCACACCTCAGAGCTGGCTGAGTCTGCTCTGCACACAGGTCGTACACGCAGTCCCTGCACACACACACACACACATACACACAGAGTTAGGGATCCCAATACACAGAGTCAAAGAACTGCAAGCACATACAAACACACATATACACAAAAACATACAGTCAACAAATCCAATGGACAAGGCGGAGCAAATACACACACACACACACATAAACTCCCCCCCCCCCCACTCACTCCTGGTAGCTCTTAGGGTCCAGGGTGGCGTGGCAGGGGCTGAAGGGCCCAGCAGGGTCGGTCACAGCTCCACACTGAGAGCTGCCCTGGAGCTCTGCCAGCTGAGCAGCTGAGCAGCCCGTGGTCTCGAACCCGGGGTCAGGATCCTCCTCCACCTCCCGTCTGGGGGGAGGAGGAGAGGGGGGAGGAAAGGGGGAGAGGGGGGAGAGGAGGAGGAGAGGGGGGCAGAGGGGGGGGGGAGAGGGGAGGGGGGCAGAGGGGGGGAGAGGGGAGGGGGGAGAGGAGAGGGAGAAACGTACAGTAAATTACCATTTGAATGTCCAATATACAACAAGAAAACAAGAAAACAATAAACAATATCTTACATCCCCTCTCTCTCTCTCTCTCTCTCTCTCTCTCTCTCTCTCTCTCTCTCTCTCTCTCTCTCTCTCTCTCTCTCTCTCTCTCTCTGTGTTACCTGTGCAGGTGTGCTGAGGGCAGGTCGGAGATGCGGGGTCCCTGCCGGTCGCTCACCCTCCAGCTGTCCCCAAACTCGTTCAGGCTCCTGACCGTCGAGCCGTCAGGCTTTGTGTATTCATTCCTGGAGTTCCCGTCGTAGTTCCCACACAGGCCCCGCACCAACTTCCCGTATGTACCAGGCATCAGCATCTCTGGAGGGGGAGGGGGGAGAGGAGAAAACAAGCAAGAGTGAGGAGTTGTGATTTTTACAGATTAATTATATCCCTCCCTCCTTCCATCCCTCCCTCCCTCCCCCCTCACCGCCCTCCCCCCCTCTCCCTCCCTCCCCCCACTCACTCACTCCCTCTCTCTCTCTCCCCCCTCACCTCCGTGGCTCCTGCCGTCAAATTGGACGGCCAGGCCGAAGTCGGTGGAGAGACGGACGTATTTGGAGTTCATGGTGATGGTCAGACCCTGCCTGGGGCTGAGGGGAGGAGTCACACGCTCCCCATCCACCTGTGGGTTAGGGAGGGGGGGGAGGGAGGGGGGGAGGGAGAGGGGGGAGGGAGAGGGGGGGAGGGAGAGGGGGGAGGGAGAGGGGGAGGGAGAGGGGGGAGGGAGAGGGGGGAGGGAGAGGGGGGAGGGAGAGGGGGGAGGGAGAGGGGGAGGGAGAGGGGGGAGGGAGAGGGGGGAGGGAGAGGGGGGAGGGAGAGGGGGGAGGGAGAGGGGGGAGGGAGAGGGGGAGGGAGAGGGGGAGGGAGAGGGGGAGGGAGAGGGGGGAGGGAGAGGGGGAGGGAGAGGGGGGAGGGAGAGGGGGGAGGGAGAGGGGGGAGGGAGAGGGGGAGGGAGAGGGGGGAGGGAGAGGGGGGAAGTGGGGAGGGGGGGAGGGAGAGGGGGGAGGGAGAGGGGGGGAGGTGGGGAGGGGAAAGAAAGGAATGGAGTGCGTAGGGGAGGAGAAATTTTGTTTGTAAGTTTGCATTTGGAATACAACACCAACACACACACACGTAAACACACACGCAGGTAAACACACACACACACAGAGGCACACAGACAGACACACACACACACACAGACACACACACAGCCTCCCCCGTCTACTCACCAGGACGACCTTCTTCTGCAGGAAGCGGATGTTGACCCCGTACACGTCCACATACACCTCGTCCAGGTAGGAGACCCTCCTGTTGCCCCCGCGCCGGATGTTCTTGCCCCGGACCTGCAGTGGGGTCAGGGAGGGGGGCAGGCTGTGGCTGGCAGCCAATACGTAGGTGTACGGGCCCTGGTAGTTGTGGGTGAAACCATCAAAGGTACGGTAGTGGGGGTCACCGGACACACTGCACTTTTTGAATTCTGGAGGGGGGAGAAGAGATGTCAGCCTGGACAATACCACTCTGACTGTCACAAGTGTATGAGATGGAGGAGAGATGGAGAGAGGAGAGAGGAGAGATGGAGACAGGAGAGAGAGAGCAGGTCTGGGAGAGGAGGGCGGGAGGAGAGAGAGAGAGAGAGAGAGAGAGAGAGAGAGAGAGAGAGAGAGAGAGAGAGAGAGAGAGAGAGAGAGAGAGAGAGAGAGAGAGAGAGAGAGAGAGAGAGAGAGAGAGAGAGAGAGAGAGAGAGAGAGAGAGAGAGAGAGAGAGAGAGAGAGAGAGAGAGAGAGAGAGAGAGAGAGAGAGAGAGAGAGAGAGAGAGAGAGAGAGAGAGAGGAGAACTCACTCTCAGGTTTGCAGTAGATTTCTCCCTGGCTGTTCAGAGAACACACTGAGTTGCTGCTGCACTGGAAATCCTGACAGACCATGCTGCCCCCCAGGGTGCAGCTGCACTGCTGGGCACAGTGCTCCGTCACCCACTGGTCTCCTACCTGCACACACACACACACACACACAGGCAAAAAAGGTGTGACTGAGAGAAAAGAAAAAGAGGAAGGAGAGAGAGAGAAGAATCGAGCATGTGTATGTGTGTTAGTGAGTGAGTGTGTATGTGTGTGTACTGTACTTTACTCTGTGTGTGTGTGTGTACTGTACTCTCTCTGTGTGTGTGAGTGTGTGTGTGTACTGTACTCTCCGTGTGTGTGTACTGTACTTTCTCTGTGTGTGTGAGTGTGTGTGTCTGTGTGTGTGTGTCCCCTCACGTCGTGGTACTCCCCGTCCGTGTCCAGACAGCCGCACTGGGACAGCGTGACACAGCGGCCGTCACTCAGCACGTAGCCCGCGTCACACTGGCACCCCTCCACACAGGTGGTGGGGGGCAGGTGGCAGAACAGGGGGAACAGGTCGGAGCAGGTGGGGGGGCAGGCCGGCGTGCAGTCAGAGTAGTGGCTGTGGGGGGGGCAGGGCAGAGCTGTGGGGGGGGGGAGGGAGAGAGGGGAGAGAGGGAGGGAGGCGGAGGGAGGCATAAGAGAGACAGGGAGGCAGAGAGGGGAAGGGTGGAAGGGAGAGAGAGGAGGAGTGAGAGGTTACAGGAGGATCCAAAAGAGATTGGATATTTTTCTTCTTCTTCTTCTTTAAAGGCTGTGATGCTGTTGAATGTTCGGATCTGCAGCGTGGGATTCGTATACATAAATTTCCCTCTCCTTTTCCCCCACGCCTCCCTCCCTCCCTCCCCACTCACGACAGAAGGTGTTGTTCCTCCAGCTGATGGTGACACCGGCACTCTGGCAGGCTTGGGCGTAGGCTTCCACGTTGTCACACAGGGTTGACTGGGGGGGGGGGAGGGGAAAGGGGGAGGAGGGGGGAGGGGAAAGGGGAAAGGGGGAGGAGGGATAGAGGGTATTGTTTATGAAACCTGTTCTGTAAATATGTAACCCTCCTGTACATCTGTGAAGATCTCGGAGAAGCGCCCACCTGCATGCCGTCGTACTCGCACATGTCGTAGACGCAGTTCCCCAGGAAGGCCTCTGGGGGCAGCAGAGAGTGGCAGGGCTTGAAGCGGTCGGAGAGGAAGATCTCGGAGCACTGGGCCTCGAAGCTCTGCTCCTCCTCAGCAGAGCAGTCTGGGTTCACGTCTGGACGTGTGTCTGGCTGGCAGCTGGAGGGAGGGACGAAGGGATGGAGGAGGGAGGAGGGATGGAGGAGGGAGGGAGGGAGGTGGAGGATTAGACGTGGTTAGATGCAGGATGTTGCAAGAAGAAAGTGGTAGTTGCAGAGGCCAGGCAGTAGAAGCAGGATGAATGGACAGATGGAGGGATGGCATTCATGGTGGGGTCAGAGGTCAGAGGTCAGAAGTCAGACTCACCCAGGGTCACTGTCTCCCTCAGACTTCCAGCTGTTCCCCAGCTCGATCACGTCCTTGGCTGGTCTCCCGTCAGGCATCAGGTTATCATCAGAAGAGTTCATGTTGTAGTTACCACACATTCCACACACCTGGAGGGAGAGGGGGGAGGGAGGTGGGGAGGGAGGGGGGAAGGGAGGGGAGGGAGGTGGGGGGGGGAGGTGGGGAGGGAGGGAGGGAGACACAACCTCTCAGTCATGGCTGATAAAAATGTTTCCATCATTTGCTCAACAACACAAAATCGATCGACTATCCATAACACCGCCGTCCACAGCAACAGTATCCATAACACCACCATCCACAGCAACAGAATCCATAACAACACCATGACACCACCAGCCATCCAGCAGGTACCTTGTTGTAATATTCTCCAGGGATGGTGATCTCCAGGTGGTGGACTCCATCAAACTTGACCCGCAGCCCAAAGTCTGTGTCCAGCAGGCTGTACACGCCACTGGTCAGCACGCGGGCACCGGCCACGCCCACGTTCAGGGGAGTCTTCACACGGCGCTCGTTCAGCTGGGGACAGGGAGGGTTAAAGGGTCAGGATCTGTAGCCGCACTTTGTCCCTCCCTCTCCCTCTCCCTCTCCCTCTCCCTCTCCCTCTCCCTCTCCCTTTCCCTCCCTCCCTCCCTCCCTCCCTCTCCCTCCCCCTCTCCCTCTGCCTCTCCCTCCTCACCAGGACTCTCTTGTTCTTCATGAGGGTGATGTTGGCTCTGGGAAGGAACACGGTGACCGAGCGCACGTACGAGGCCTCTGGTTGGCCGCGCTCCTCGTTCTTCGCCACGATGGTGAAGGGCGTCACGTTGGTGGAGTTACACATCTGAGAGAGAGAGAGAGTTGGTTAGAACGGGGGTTGGGGGACTGAAGGGAAGAAAACTGAGAGAGAGAGGAGGCAAAGAAAGGGAGAGAGAGAGACAGGGAGAGAGAGGTACCTACCTCCACCAGTGTGTATGTGCAGGTTCCCATGAACGTGTGCATGACTCCATCGAAGGTGTAGTAGTGAGGGTCTCCAGCCACATGACACACTCCCAGACCTGCACACATCACATGATCACATCATCATCATCACATCATCACATCACATCATCACATCATCACATCATCAGCACATCATCACATCATCATCACATCATCACATCATCATCATCACATCATCACATCATCACATCATCCTCATCACATCATCACATCATCATCATCATCACATCATCACACATCAGCACATCATCACATCATCATCATCACATCATCATCACATCATCATCATCACATCATCTCACATCATCATCACCATCACATCATCACACACATCACATCAGCACATCATCACATCATCACATCACATCATCACATCATCACATCACACATGTTATTAGATATTAAATATGAATTAACACAACTTAACTATCAACCAAAGACAACTGATGGCTGATAACTAAAGTGATTAAACTGCCTGATCCGTCTGGGGTGTATTTGTGGTTTGGGGGCGTGTCTCTTTTCGGTTTGTGGGCGTGTCCTACCGGTTGAGTGACAGTCCAGGTCTCCATCCAGGACCTTGCACTCCTGGGCAGGGCTGCACATCCAGGACTCACAGGTGATGCTGTTGTTGGCGTTACACTGGCAGCGCTCCGAGCAGTCCAGCACTGGGAACCAGGTGTCTCCCACCTGACACACACACACACACACAGTTGTTACCAGTTGCACATACACAAATAGGCAAGTAACATCCAACCACATCTAAAATGCTTTGTTGGACCTTCTCCTCCTCCCTCCCTCCCTCCCTCCCTCCCTCCCTCCCTCCCTCCCTCCCTCCCTCCCTCCCTCCCTCCCTCCCTCCCTCCCTCCCTCCCTCCCTCCCTCCCTCCCTCCCTCCCTCCCTCCCTCCCTCCCTCCTTCCTTCCTTCCTTCCTTCCTTCCTTCCTTCCTTCCTACCGGTCTGTAATTGTTGTCCTTGTCGGTGCAGCCACACTGGCTGAGGGGGACACACTTGTCCCCGCTGAGGACGTGCCCTGCCTCACACACACAGCCCTCCACGCAGGGCTGGTTACAGGCGGGGCTGGGGGCCTGGCAGGAGGCGGGGCAGGCGGGGCTGCAGTGGTTGTAGTGGCTGCCCGGGGGGCACTTCAGAGCTGGGGGTGGGGGGAAGAGATTGTCATTTCAAGCTGTCACTGAAGGGTAGGTCTATTGTTGGAGGTACTGAGACAAGCGAGAGAGGAGAGAGGTCGGGTGTGGTCCGCACGCACGCACTGTGTGCATACACACACACAAACACTCACACTCACACACACACACACACACACTCACACACACACACTCACACACACACACACCACCACACACTCAGCTGACGTACGACAGAAGGTGTTGTTCCTCCAGGGGATGGCCACGCCCTCCTGGGCACACAGGTCAGCGTAGCTCTCCACAGCCTGGCACAGAGCCACCGTCTCCCCGCCCGTGGCACACTGGTCGTACACGCAGTTCTCAAAGTAGAGGCCAGGGGGCAGCACCGCGTGACACGGTTTGAAGATCCCTGAGGACAGGAGAGGAGATCAGAGGAGAAGAGAGGCGGAGAGATGAGAGGAGGAGGATCAATAAGCATGTAATATCCTGTATGTATGTGTAGATGAGTGTGTGTGTGTGTGTGTGTGTGTGTGTGAGTCTCACCGTTGGGGTCAGTGATCATGCCACAGCTGGTGGGCTTCTGAGCCTCTTCCTTGACGTCATCATCACATTCCTCCACTCCTCCTCCGTTAGTGCAGCTAGGGGAGAGGGGGAGGGGGGGAGAGAGGGGGAGAGGAAGATCGTCAAAACCAAAGATTTAAATGAAAGCTTGTTGATCTGTTTGACATAGGCTAAGAGTATTAGAATAGTGTGTGTGTGTGTTACTCACTCAGGGCGGTCGTCCGGGACCTGCCAGCTGTCTCCCAGCTCATTGGTGTTACCGGCTGGTTTACCGTCTGGCTTCAGGTTGTCGTCACCAGGTTTCCCGTTAAAGTTTCCTGTAGGAACATCAGGCAGTTGATCAAACTATGGGAGCTCTTAGAACTCTGGAAACTCTAGAACTAGAACTTTGGAAACTCTAGAACTAGAACTTTGGAAACTCTAGAACTAGAACTTTGGAAACTCTAGAACTAGAACTTTGGGAACAATCAAATTCTTAAGAGCTAGCTTCAGTTACAAAGCACAGTCAACGTCATCATTCAGATCAAAACCCTTCATGACGTCTACAACCGTTAAACACCATCTGCTCTTCGTGATGCACAGCAGGTGACTGGTGCTGTTATGGATCAGTAGTGTTCCTGTGTGTGTGTGTGTGTGTGTGTGGAGGCAGCGTACCACAGAGACCACACAGCAGGTCGTTGTAGGAGGAGGGCAGCGTCACGTCAGCATGGTGGTTACCGTCGAAGCGTACTCGCAGACCAAACACCGTCTCCAGGACGACAAACTTCCCGCTCAGGTAGATCTTCACCCCATTGGTCAGGGTCACGGGCGGGGTCACGAGTGTCCCGTTCACCTGAGGTGAGGAGGGGGAGAGAGGTTCCAAAAATATATATTTTTTTAAAAGTTGGGAAAAATATTTGCTACAAAAAAGTTGGAAACAATATTTTCTAAAAGATGTTTTGATAATTTTTTGGGAAAAACTATTTGTGTATTTGATAGTACATTTATAAATGGTGACTATCTTGTGATCTATGTAATTGGTCTTCTAATTCCTCCCTCTCTCTAACCCCCCTCCTCACCTGAACCTTGCGCCCCTTGTCCAGGATGACGGTGAGGCCGTACACCCTGACCACCACGGCCTTCACGTAGGAGATCTTCCGGTTGCTTCCGCGGTGCTCGTTCTGCGTGTCCACGCTGAAGTACGGCACGCCGGCCGTCTCGTTGCAGGGCTGGGCCAGCGTGTAGGAGCAGGCGCCCATGTAGTGGTGCGTCCTCCGGTCAAAGGTCACGTAGTGAGGGTCGCCCGACACGGAGCAGACGCCTGTGACTGGGGGGAGGAGGGGGGAGGGGGAGGGGAGGGAGGGGGAGGAGGGGGGAGGAGGAGGGGGGAGGAGGAGGGAAGGGGGGGGGTTACATATGTAGGTTTGAAATTGGAAAGTTTCTAACTGGGTCTGTGTGTGTCAGTCTGTGCGTTTGTGTGTGTCTGGGCGTGTGTATGTGTGTGCGCCTGGGTGTGTGTGTATGTGTGTGTGTGTGTACCTAGAGGCTTGCAGCCGTAGTCTCCGTCCTGCAGCTGGCAGCTCTCAGTGGGGAGGCAGGAGGTGGCATGACACTGGACGTGCCCTCCTCCCTGGCACACACACTTCTCCTTACAGCCCTCCTTATACCACTCCTCCCCCACCTGGCTCGCATACACGCACACACACAGATGCACGATGAACCTACTTCCATGTCTCCTTCAACTCAGAAAACGATATCATTCCACAACTCTGTGAAAACAGTCCTTGTCTTTTAAAAACTTTGTTTTGTTTCTCAACCCCACAGTTCAGGGAAGCGTAAACGCTGTTGCTAGCCTGAGCGTAAACGCTGTTGCCGGGCAGAACTCACGGGGTGGTAGGAGCCGGACGCGTCAACACAGCCGCAGTCCTTCAGGGACACACAGGTGTCGTCGCTGAGGATGAAGCCTGGGTTGCAGGTGCAGCCCTCCACACACGCACTGCCACACCCGGGGGGGCCCGTCGCCCCCACACACGTCTCCGGACACGAGCTCACGCACAGGGAGTAGGAGCTGTTGGGGGGGCAGGCCAGGGCTGTGGGGGGGGGAGGGAGAGAGGGAGGGGGTGGAGGGAGGGAGGGAGGGACAGGGTGTGGGGGGGTGAAAGGAGAGTGGGGGGAGAGAGGGAGGAAGGGGGTGGAGGGAGGGAGGGAGGGGAGGGAGGGACAGGGTGTGGGGAGAGAAGGAGAGTAGGGGGAGAGGGGGTGTGAAGGAGACAGGATTGAGTGGGTGAGAGATGGAGAGGAGAGACAGCAGGATGGAGAAGAGTGGGGGGGGGGTAAAGAGAGAGAGAACAGAAGGAGAGAGAAATGTCATTAGAGGCAAGAGCTAAAGTGATAAATTATTTGGTTCTTAAAGTCTGTACAGCTCACAGGGTTTAGAGCAAACCTCTCCCCTAACAACCTCCTGTTAAACTGCTTGACAGGACGCGTAGACACACACACACACACACACACACTCACACACACAATCACACAGCAGACAGTTAAAGACACCACATGTTCTTAGGACTAGGGGTGTGCCAAGGGTCAAATTATCAAAGTGTTGCCAAACCTCCATGTGAACTCTGCAGCCAAAGAGATTAACAGCAGTTCAAAGAGTCAGGATGTGCAGACATACAGACGTGTTTGCTGCTCAACACGTCCAGGCCTGTGACAGGCAGCTCCACACACTGTGATGAACGTGGCTCAGTACTGTGCTCATGGATAAGACAAAGTGTATGTGAGTTTGAGTAGGGCTGACTTACGACAGAAGTCTGGCGCCCTCCACTGGTGAACCTTGGCACCTGCGCCCAGACAGGCGTCAGTGTAGGCCTGCAGCTGGTCACAGAGCACGCTCTGCTGCCCCTCGTAGCGACACATGTCATACACACACGACCGGAAGAACGGGAGGGGGTTCACCACGGCGATACACTCCCTGGGGGAGGGGGGGGAGAGGGAGTGGGAGAGAGAGGGGGGAGGAGACAGAGGGAGAGAGCAGTTGTGTGTAAGCGTGTGCTTGGAGGTGAGGAGTAATTGAGAGAGAGAGAGTAAATGTGTGTTCTTGTGAGTTAAAAATACTGTCATTGGTGGATTCTCATAATCTGGATGATCATAATATGGATGATCATAATCTGGATGATCATAATCTGGATGATCATAATCTGGATGATCATAATCTGGATGATCATAATCTGGATGATCATAATCTGATATCATCGGTCCTCCAGGGCTGTTTAGCTCTGTCAGTTGTCCAGGGATTGTGTTTGTGTTGGTCAATATTTGCGTGTGTGGAGGCCAATGCATCTACTGCGCTCAGCCACACAGGGGGCATAATACTACCAGCACAGGATGTCAGCCAATCAGAGTGGACATTTGAGTTATTTATGATAATCAATAGTTAGTTGTGTTGAGGTTGTGTTGAGGTTGTGTTGCTAACCTAAAGGGTCCAGCGGGGTCGTTCATCTTGCCACAGTTCTCAGGTTTAGAGACCTCCGCCTCCAGTTTGGGGTCGCAGGTAGGGTCAGGGCTGGTGTCTTGTTTGCACCTGGAAGGCAAGAAGTTCAAACACTCAAAAATGAAGAACTCAAAATGTTCATCTGTTTGGTTCCTGTTCATTTAGCTGATTCTTTTCTCCAAAGTGACGTGCCAACAAGCTACTTCTGTTGGCCGTTTGCAGTCAGAGTGGATGAATGTGTTTTCTATAATCATCACAGACTGTTGTAAAGCATCTTTGGGTGTGTCTAAAATGCTGCATCCATAAAAGTCACAATCCCCATAATTATCACGCAAACAAATAAGACGCGTTTACACACAAGCGTCAAAAGCTCTGTCGCTCGTCGGACAGTAACCGTAGCAACGGCGTCCTCGGTAACTCACGTGTCGTCCTCGTCGTCGTCCGTCTGCCAGCTGTTGCAGAAGTCGTCGGAGCTTCCGGCCTGCGAGCCATCTGGCTTCTCCAAGTCGTTGTTAGGGTTACCGTCATAGTCTCCACAGAGACCACACATCTGGTCCTGGTAGGAACTGGGAGGAGGACGGAGAGACGGGGGGAGGGGGGGAGGAGAGAGATGGGAGAAAGGGGGGAGGAGGAAAAAAAGAAAGTAAATATAGAGATTCTGAGAAACCTGTCACAGGATTATCAAGGTCATCAATGGAGGACTTCGGCGGCCTCCGGCGGATTAATCTTGGATCTCTCACGAACGCTCTAGATTCCACCTGAGGCTCAATTCTGCTCCTCAGATCAGTACACTATGAGGTGGAGAGGAGGGGTGTGGGGGGGGGGGGAGTCGAGACAGGAAGTGGTTGTGCCTGGACTTCCTGGTGCCCGCCAGGAGGATGCACCCACCTGGGAACGGTGATCTGGGCGTAGTGGGTGCCATCCCAGCGGACCCTGAGGCCGAAGGTGGTCTGCAGGGTGACGTACTGGCCGGCCAGCGACAGCGACATCAGAGGAGAGGGAGAACTGGGGAGGGACACACGCCTTCCATTAACCTGAGGAGGGGGAGGGAGGGGCAGGGAGAGTAGGGGGGGTGAGTAACTATGTTAACTCCATGGTGATCTTCGAGCACAGCTACATTCTAAACTTTAAATTCTAAACTTTACATTCTAAACTTTACATTCTAAACTTTACATTCTAAACTTTACATTCTTAGTTCTACATTCTAAGTTTTACATTCTACAGCTGTCCAAGAACATTCCTCTCGTGTAATCTGAGATGAGGCCTTGGAAGAAAGATGAGATAAGGGGTATTATCAGGAAAATAAAACAAGAGATTAGAAGGATTAACCGAGAAATGCCAAGTGAGTGGATGAGCGATAACAGACAACCAATAAGAGAGAGGACAGATAGATGATGAATTTGAAAGAGGCAGGTTCTGTGCTTCTGCTGTGATTTGTGCTAATCTCTGAGGATTAGACAAGATATGAAGAGAATAAATGCAGGTAAAAAAACTGATACACTTTCACCCTGGGGAATGCTAAAGAGATAAACGTGTAAGTCGAGCAAAGGTGTTTTCTAAGATTTTCCATTCAAACATTGACAAATGCCACAAACGAGAGAATGCACAACGATATAAATTTGCTTGTATTTTGATGTCTATAACAGTTTGTACTAAAGCATATATTGACATGTCTAATGTAAAGAGCAAGTCCATTTGCTTGTGCATGTATAGTATGTATTATGTATATATTACATCCACATCAAAGTCCAAGTGTGTGTGTGTGTGAGTGTGTGTGAGTGAGTGCATGTGTGTGTGTGTGAGTGCATGTGTGTGTGTGTGTGAGTGCATGTGTGTGTGTGTGTGTATGTGGACCAACCAGGATCCTCCTGCTCTTCATCATGGTGACCGTGATTCCGTTAACGGTGACGTAGAGCTTCCGCAGGTACGACAGCCCAGGCCCGCCCCTCTCCTCGTTCTTCCCCTCCACTGAGAACTTCGGGCCTGAGAACCCAACAGAACCAGCATTAAAAAGCACGGCAAAACCAGACCGAGAACATCAGAACTCCAGAGTGGAACGTAGAGCTGTCTGTCGGAACTTAGGCGTAAAGGAGTTGACTTGGAACGGGAGAGGTGTTAGATTTACCGGAGGTGGTGTTGCAGTTCCTCGCTAGGGTGTAAGTGCAGGTGCCCATGAAGCTGAAGAACTTTTTGTCAAAAGTGTTGTAGTGGGGGTCCCCTGATATCACACAATCCTGGAAACCTGAGGTGAGAGAAGGGGGAGAAAGGAAGGTGTGAGAAGGTGGAGGGAGAGTGTGGGTGGGAAGGATGGAGGGAGGGAAAAAAAGGCGGAGGGAGGGGTGTGGAGGAGGGAGGCGTAACGCTCTCCTCCCCTCTACCTGAACTACATTTCCCATAATGCCGTTGGCTTGTGGTGTAACTGCCTAGAGGATGTTGACGTTTAAGATGAGGACTTACTAGTGGGGTAGCATCCCAGCTCTCCTCCTTCCAACCGGCACTCTTCCTTAGGAGGACAGTCTGACGCTGAACAGGTGACGAAGGGGGCGTCACACCTGCACTTCAACAGACAGTTCTCCACATAGAACTCCTCTCCAGGCTGAGAGAGAGAGAGAGAGAGAGAGAGAGAGAGAGAGAGAGAGAGAGAGAGAGAGAGAGAGAGAGAGAGAGGGAGAGAGAGAGAGAGAGAGAGAGAGAGAGAGAGAGAGAGAGAAGGAGAGAGGGAGAGCGAGAGAGACATAAGCAGAAAGAGAGATGAGAGTGACATTTGCAATTTATGGACACAGGTTTGTTTTCTATCCTATTGGGTCCTGGATCATGTTATATTCAAGCACTAACTTCTAACCCTTTCATGTAGTTTTAACCTTAACAAACACTCTAACCCAAATCCCACTAAAAAAAGCATTTGAAGATGAGGGTCCCAGGAAAAGGTCCGCAAAAGGTGACGTATTTCATGTTTCACTATAGTTGTGAGTAGTTAAACAAAACCACACACACACTCTCTTCCCTCACCTCATAGTACTGTCCGTTGGTGTGTTTGCATCCACAGCTGTCCTTCTTCACACACTTGCCCGCACTGAGGACATACCCAGGGTCACACACACACCCCTCAGAGCAGGGTGCTCCACAGCCCGTGGTGGGGGGGGTGGCACAGGTGGGGGGGCATGCGGGGGCACAGGGTTCGTAGTGGCTGTTGGGGGGGCATATCAGGGCTGGGGGAAGAAAGGAGGGGTGAATATATCAGGCAACTCTTAACTGGCATGTATAGAAATTCACGTGACCATCAAATATTATATGTGTGTGTGTGTCACTCACGACAGAAGGTCTCGTTCCTCCAGGTTCCGATGACCACGCCTCGGTCCTGACACTCGTTGACGTACGCCTCGATGGCCTCACACAACACTGGCCTGGCTCCGTCCAGAGCACACAGGTCAAACAGACAGTCCTTGAAGAAGCCCTGAGACGCACACACGCACACACACACAGAATCGGTTTCAGCTAGCTCACTTCACTTCTACACATGTTAGCCTATTTCAGTAATGCAAATATTGACTGATTGTGAATGCACGTGTATTTGCCTGTATATATATATACAGTATATGTGTAAATGTTCAGCTCACGTTGGGGTTGACCCTGGGGTGGCAGACAGCGAAGGGTCCGTTCTTGTCCAGCAGGATGCCACAGTAGGCTGAACTCTGATACTTGTCCTGATCCTCATCAGTACAGCCTGGGACGGTGGTGTTGGGCTTCTTATTACACCTGGGGGGAGAGGGATGCTTAGTGTGTGTGTGTGTGTGTGTGTGTGAGGGAAGGAGGGGTTAGATGTGTGCAAGTAAGTGTGTGTTTCGGTGTGTATGTGTGTAAAGGACTCACTCTGGATCAGTCAACCAGCTGTTTCCGAAGTCGTTGACGTTGGTCGTCAGAGAGCCGTCGGGTTTACGGAAGTCGTCTTTGGAGTTGCCGTTGTAGTCTCCACAAAGACCACACAGCTGGTCCTTGTAGCTACACACGCACACAAACACACACACACACACACACACAGACAGGAGGGGCATGAGCGAACCCTCACCACAATAACTGATCTTCTTTTTTCAGAAAGGGCCCATTTGGACTGGTGATTATAACCAGGCAAAGGACTAAGACCAGAACCAGGACCAGGACAGATGCCATGATCGTGTTTCCTCATGAATTTAAGAGATTTCTGTTGCGTGTTTTATGTGTGTACATGTGCTTTGTGTGTTCTGTGTGTGTACTATTTGTGTTCGCGAATGCTGTGTGTGTTCACTCACTCCTTGATGACTTTGATGTCCATGTGGTGGTTACCGTCGTAGCGCACGGTCACGCCAAAGTCCATGGCAACCGTGTAGTGTTTGCCTGATCGGAACACGGACACGCCTGGTGCCGGGGTAAGTGGTATGTTGATGTTGGTACCATTCAGCTACAAGACAAGACATGAACACAAAGGGTTAAAGTGTCTCCTTCATCCTTCTCTCTGCCTCTCACTCTTACTCCACCAATCGCACCATCCCACCATCTCACCTGCACAGTGCCTCCCTTCAAGATGGAGACCTTGAGCCCGCTCACGTACACATGGACGGCCTTGACGTAGGAGATGGAGGGCTGGTTGCGGCGGTTCTCGTTCTCCACGTGCACCTCGTAGTGCTGCACGGCGGTGGTGTTGCAGGGTTCTGACATCAGGTAGGTGCAGTTGCCCATGAAGTCGTAGCGACGCTTGTCGAAGGTGGTGTAGTGGGGGTCACCAGACGCCACGCAGGTGGAGGTGTCTGAGGGAGGGATGATGAAAGAAAGAGGGAGAGTTATGATTGATCAGTAGAATACACAGAGATTGTACAGTTAGGTACAATTATGTCTAAAAGTGGAATCCTACTAATGTACAGATTCAGCTTAGCAGCTTTTCCACTAGGATTCCACAACAGTTCTTAGAAATGTTTCCGGATGACTTATCTACCTTTGGGGTAGCAGCTTGAGCCCCCTCCGACCTCACGACACTCTTCTGTGGGGAGACAGGAGTTGTCGACACACTCCAGGGTGTAGTTCCCTGCGCAGCGACACAGCCTGGAGCAGCCGTCACCGAATATGATCTCTCCAGGCTGCAAGAGAGGACACAGACTTAGAGAAGTGACTGTAACTTCCGGTTCACGGCTCATCTTTGCCTTGATGATCGCATTGTGAGTATTCATCAGAACTCCACCGCTTTCTATGGAATTCACGTTTTTGTAGGCATTTAGAAGTGTTTATAGGCATTCATAAGTGGCCACGGGCATTCATAAGTGTTCATAGGCATTCAGAAGGGTTTAAAGGGGTTTCATAAGTGGTCATGGACATTCATAAGTGGTCGTAGGCATTCGTAATTGTTCATAGGCATTCATAAGTGTTCGTAAACATCCTTAAGCATTCTTAAAAGTCCAAAATTTGCATTGGGAGTTGAACATGACCACAGATTTTCAAATGTGCTCATAAGTGTCCAGAAAATCTTTATAACTGTTCATAACCCCTGTCCTCTGACCTCATAGTAGTTGTTTTGATCGTCCAGACAGCCACACTTTTCCAGGGGTACGCAGCGTCTGCCCTTGAAGACGTAGCCTGGCTTACAGAAGCAGCCGCTGATGCAGGAGCCAGTACAGTTGGTGGAGGGCTCCTTGCAGCTGGGGATGCAGGCAGGCCCACATTCAATGTACTGCGAATCAGGGGGGCATGTCACTGGAGGGGAGAGGAGAGGCATTAGCAAGTTGAAAACATTTCAGATACAGGGTGAAATTTGTTGGGGTATATTTCCGTCTGTATGTAACCCTACCAGGTGGTTTAGTGGTCGGAGGTTTAGGTGTAGTTGGTCTAGGAGTTGTTGGTTTAGGTGTAGTTGGAGGAGCTGAAATGAAGACGAGAAAGGGGAAAGAACAAAAAATAAAAAAAGAGAGAGAGAGAGAGATGGTTGGGGCAGAGGCCGGGATATTTCATGTCAAACAAGGCAGAAGTATGTCAACTCTGTAGATCTAGACTACAATTCCCATCATGCCACTCTTTACTTCACATCTCTACAGCCCCCAGAAAGCCACTCTGACGATTGTCTTTCTGCGTATCACGTAACACAACCTTTGGTTTAGGTATTTGTTTTGTTGGCCTGCTCTCTTGCAGGTTTCTCCTGGTTGATGTTCAAGGTGACAGCCTACAAATTGGGGTAGCTACCCATTTCTTCTCCCAGACTGAAACTACATTTCACATCAAGCCATTGTCTGCATGTTATGTGTATTCCAACTATCTTAGAGTTGAGGATGCTGATGGTTAAGACATACCAATAGGGTAGCATCCCAGCTCTCCTCCCTCCAACCGGCACTCTTCCTTAGGAGGACAGTCTGACGCTGAACAGGTGACAAAGGGGGCGTCACACCTGCACTTCAGCAGACAGTTCTCCACGTAAAACTCCTCTCCAGGCTGAGAGAGAGAGAGAGAGAGAGAGAGAGAGAGAGAGAGAGAGGGAGGCAGAGAGGGAACGAAACAGACAGAAAGAGAGGGTTGAAAACAGAATGCAGTTTTGTTCAAGTTTTGTTAAGATGTGTTGAGTCAACAAAACCACACAAACACACACACACACTCTCTTCCCTCACCTCATAGTACTGTCCATTGGTGTGTTTGCATCCACAGCTGTCCTTCTTCACACACTTGCCCGCACTGAGGACATACCCAGGGTCACACACACACCCCTCAGAGCAGGGTGCTCCACAGCCCGTGGTGGGGGGGGTGGCACAGGTGGGGGGGCATGCGGGGGCACAGGGTTCGTAGTGGCTGTTGGGGGGGCATATCAGGGCTGGGGGAAGAAAGGAGGGGTGAATATATCAGGCAACTCTTAACTGGCATGTATAGAAATTCACGTGACCATCAAATATTATATGTGTGTGTGTGTGTCACTCACGACAGAAGGTCTCGTTCCTCCAGGTTCCGATGACCACGCCTCGGTCCTGACACTCGTTGACGTACGCCTCGATGGCCTCACACAACACTGGCCTGGCTCCGTCCAGAGCACACAGGTCAAACAGACAGTCCTTGAAGAAGCCCTGAGACGCACACACGCACACACACACAGAATCGGTTACAGCTAGCTCACTTAGCTTCTACACATGTTAGCCTATTTCAGTAATGCAAATATTGACTGATTGTGAATGCACGTGTATTTGCCTGTATATATATATACAGTATATGTGTAAATGTTCAGCTCACGTTGGGGTTGACCCTGGGGTGGCAGACAGCGAAGGGTCCGTTCTTGTCCAGCAGGATGCCACAGTAGGCTGAACTCTGATACTTGTCCTGATCCTCATCAGTACAGCCTGGGACGGTGGTGTTGGGCTTCTTATTACACCTGGGGGGAGAGGGATGCTTAGTGTGTGTGTGTGTGTGTGTGTGAGGGAGGGAAGGGAGGTTAGACGTGTGCAAGCAAGTGTGTGTTTCGGGGTGTGTGTGTGTAAAGGACTCACTCTGGATCAGTCAACCAGCTGTTTCCGAAGTCGTTGACGTTGGTCGTCAGAGAGCCGTCGGGTTTACGGAAGTCGTCTTTGGAGTTGCCGTTGTAGTCTCCACAAAGACCACACAGCTGGTCCTTGTAGCTACACACGCACACAAACACACGCACACACACACACAGACAGGAGGGGCATGAGCGAACCTTCACCACAATAACTGATCTTCTTTTTTCAGAAAGGGCCCATTTGGACTGGTGATTATAACCAGGCAAAGGACTAAGACCAGAACCAGGACCAGGACAGATGCCATGATCGTGTTTCCTCATGAATTTAAGAGATTTCTGTTGCGTGTTTTATGTGTGTACATGTGCTTTGTGTGTTCTGTGTGTGTACTATTTGTGTTCGCGAATGCTGTGTGTGTTCACTCACTCCTTGATGACTTTGATGTCCATGTGGTGGTTACCGTCGTAGCGCACGGTCACGCCAAAGTCCATGGCAACCGTGTAGTGTTTGCCTGATCGGAACACGGACACGCCTGGTGCCGGGGTAAGTGGTATGTTGATGTTGGTACCATTCAGCTACAAGACAAGACATGAACACAAAGGGTTAAAGTGTCTCCTTCATCCTTCTCTCTGCCTCTCACTCTTACTCCACCAATCGCACCATCCCACCATCTCACCTGCACAGTGCCTCCCTTCAAGATGGAGACCTTGAGCCCGCTCACGTACACATGGACGGCCTTGACGTAGGAGATGGAGGGCTGGTTGCGGCGGTTCTCGTTCTCCACGTGCACCTCGTAGTGCTGCACGGCGGTGGTGTTGCAGGGTTCTGACATCAGGTAGGTGCAGTTGCCCATGAAGTCGTAGCGACGCTTGTCGAAGGTGGTGTAGTGGGGGTCACCAGACGCCACGCAGGTGGAGGTGTCTGAGGGAGGGATGATGAAAGAAAGAGGGAGAGTTATGATTGATCAGTAGAATACACAGAGATTGTACAGTTAGGTACAATTATGTCTAAAAGTGGAATCCTACTAATGTACAGATTCAGCTTAGCAGCTTTTCCACTAGGATTCCACAACAGTTCTTAGAAATGTTTCCGGATGACTTATCTACCTTTGGGGTAGCAGCTTGAGCCCCCTCCGACCTCACGACACTCTTCTGTGGGGAGACAGGAGTTGTCGACACACTCCAGGGTGTAGTTCCCTGCGCAGCGACACAGCCTGGAGCAGCCGTCACCGAATATGATCTCTCCAGGCTGCAAGCGAGGACACAGACTTAGAGAAGTGACTGTAACTTCCGGTTCACGGCTCATCTTTGCCTTGATGATCGCATTGTGAGCATTCATCAGAACTCCACCGCTTTCTATGGAATTCACGTTTTTGTAGGCATTTAGAAGTGTTTATAGGCATTCATAAGTGGCCACGGGCATTCATAAGTGTTCATAGGCATTCAGAAGGGTTTAAAGGGGTTTCATAAGTGGTCATGGACATTCATAAGTGGTCGTAGGCATTCGTAATTGTTCATAGGCATTCATAAGTGTTCGTAAACATCCTTAAGCATTCTTAAGAGTCCAAAATTTGCATTGGGAGTTGAACATGACCACAGATTTTCAAATGTGCTCATAAGTGTCCAGAAAATCTTTATAACTGTTCACAACCCCTGTCCTCTGACCTCATAGTAGTTGTTTTGATCGTCCAGACAGCCACACTTTTCCAGGGGTACGCAGCGTCTGCCCTTGAAGACGTAGCCTGGCTTACAGAAGCAGCCGCTGATGCAGGAGCCAGTACAGTTGGTGGAGGGCTCCTTGCAGCTGGGGATGCAGGCAGGCCCACATTCAATGTACTGCGAATCAGGGGGGCATGTCACTGGAGGGGAGAGGAGAGGCATTAGCAAGTTGAAAACATTTCAGATACAGGGTGAAATTTGTTGGGGTATATTTCCGTCTGTATGTAACCCTACCAGGTGGTTTAGTGGTCGGAGGTTTAGGTGTAGTTGGTCTAGGAGTTGTTGGTTTAGGTGTAGTTGGAGGAGCTGAAATGAAGACGAGAAAGGGGAAAGAACAAAAAATAAAAAAAGAGAGAGAGAGAGAGATGGTTGGGGCAGAGGCCGCGATATTTCATGTCAAACAAGGCAGAAGTATGTCAACTCTGTAGATCTAGACTACAATTCCCATCATGCCACTCTTTACTTCACATCTCTACAGCCCCCAGAAAGCCACTCTGACGATTGTCTTTCTGCGTTTCACGTAACACAACCTTTTGTTTAGGTATTTGTTTTGTTGGCCTGCTCTCTTGCAGGTTTCTCCTGGTTGATGTTCAAGGTGACAGCCTACAAATTGGGGTAGCTACCCATTTCTTCTCCCAGACTGAAACTACATTTCACATCAAGCCATTGTCTGCATGTTATGTGTATTCCAACTATCTTAGAGTTGAGGATGCTGATGGTTAAGACATACCAATAGGGTAGCATCCCAGCTCTCCTCCCTCCAACCGGCACTCTTCCTTAGGAGGACAGTCTGACGCTGAACAGGTGACAAAGGGGGCGTCACACCTGCACTTCAGCAGACAGTTCTCCACGTAAAACTCCTCTCCAGGCTGAGAGAGAGAGAGAGAGAGAGAGAGAGAGAGAGAGAGAGAGAGAGAGAGGGAGGCAGAGAGGGAACGAAACAGACAGAAAGAGAGGGTTGAAAACAGAATGCAGTTTTGTTCAAGTTTTGTTAAGATGTGTTGAGTCAACAAAACCACACAAACACACACACACACTCTCTTCCCTCACCTCATAGTACTGTCCGTTGGTGTGTTTGCATCCACAGCTGTCCTTCTTCACACACTTGCCCGCACTGAGGACATACCCAGGGTCACACACACACCCCTCAGAGCAGGGTGCTCCACAGCCCGTGGTGGGGGGGGTGGCACAGGTGGGGGGGCATGCGGGGGCACAGGGTTCATAGTGGCTGTTGGGGGGGCATATCAGGGCTGGGGGAAGAAAGGAGGGGTGAATATATCAGGCAACTCTTAACTGGCATGTATAGAAATTCACGTGACCATCAAATATTATATGTGTGTGTGTGTGTCACTCACGACAGAAGGTCTCGTTCCTCCAGGTTCCGATGACCACGCCTCGGTCCTGACACTCGTTGACGTACGCCTCGATGGCCTCACACAACACTGGCCTGGCTCCGTCCAGAGCACACAGGTCAAACAGACAGTCCTTGAAGAAGCCCTGAGACGCACACACGCACACACACACAGAATCGGTTACAGCTAGCTCACTTAGCTTCTACACATGTTAGCCTATTTCAGTAATGCAAATATTGACTGATTGTGAATGCACGTGTATTTGCCTGTATATATATATACAGTATATGTGTAAATGTTCAGCTCACGTTGGGGTTGACCCTGGGGTGGCAGACAGCGAAGGGTCCGTTCTTGTCCAGCAGGATGCCACAGTAGGCTGAACTCTGATACTTGTCCTGATCCTCATCAGTACAGCCTGGGACGGTGGTGTTGGGCTTCTTATTACACCTGGGGGGAGAGGGATGCTTAGTGTGTGTGTGTGTGTGTGTGAGGGAGGGAAGGGAGGTTAGACGTGTGCAAGCAAGTGTGTGTTTCGGGGTGTGTGTGTGTAAAGGACTCACTCTGGATCAGTCAACCAGCTGTTTCCGAAGTCGTTGACGTTGGTCGTCAGAGAGCCGTCGGGTTTACGGAAGTCGTCTTTGGAGTTGCCGTTGTAGTCTCCACAAAGACCACACAGCTGGTCCTTGTAGCTACACACGCACACAAACACACACACACACACACACACACAGACAGGAGGGGCATGAGCGAACCTTCACCACAATAACTGATCTTCTTTTTTCAGAAAGGGCCCATTTGGACTGGTGATTATAACCAGGCAAAGGACTAAGACCAGAACCAGGACCAGGACAGATGCCATGATCGTGTTTCCTCATGAATTTAAGAGATTTCTGTTGCGTGTTTTATGTGTGTACATGTGCTTTGTGTGTTCTGTGTGTGTACTATTTGTGTTCGCGAATGCTGTGTGTGTTCACTCACTCCTTGATGACTTTGATGTCCATGTGGTGGTTACCGTCGTAGCGCACGGTCACGCCAAAGTCCATGGCAACCGTGTAGTGTTTGCCTGATCGGAACACGGACACGCCTGGTGCCGGGGTAAGTGGTATGTTGATGTTGGTACCATTCAGCTACAAGACAAGACATGAACACAAAGGGTTAAAGTGTCTCCTTCATCCTTCTCTCTGCCTCTCACTCTTACTCCACCAATCGCACCATCCCACCATCTCACCTGCACAGTGCCTCCCTTCAAGATGGAGACCTTGAGCCCGCTCACGTACACATGGACGGCCTTGACGTAGGAGATGGAGGGCTGGTTGCGGCGGTTCTCGTTCTCCACGTGCACCTCGTAGTGCTGCACGGCGGTGGTGTTGCAGGGTTCTGACATCAGGTAGGTGCAGTTGCCCATGAAGTCGTAGCGACGCTTGTCGAAGGTGGTGTAGTGGGGGTCACCAGACGCCACGCAGGTGGAGGTGTCTGAGGGAGGGATGATGAAAGAAAGAGGGAGAGTTATGATTGATCAGTAGAATACACAGAGATTGTACAGTTAGGTACAATTATGTCTAAAAGTGGAATCCTACTAATGTACAGATTCAGCTTAGCAGCTTTTCCACTAGGATTCCACAACAGTTCTTAGAAATGTTTCCGGATGACTTATCTACCTTTGGGGTAGCAGCTTGAGCCCCCTCCGACCTCACGACACTCTTCTGTGGGGAGACAGGAGTTGTCGACACACTCCAGGGTGTAGTTCCCTGCGCAGCGACACAGCCTGGAGCAGCCGTCACCGAATATGATCTCTCCAGGCTGCAAGAGAGGACACAGACTTAGAGAAGTGACTGTAACTTCCGGTTCACGGCTCATCTTTGCCTTGATGATCGCATTGTGAGCATTCATCAGAACTCCACCGCTTTCTATGGAATTCACGTTTTTGTAGGCATTTAGAAGTGTTTATAGGCATTCATAAGTGGCCACGGGCATTCATAAGTGTTCATAGGCATTCAGAAGGGTTTAAAGGGGTTTCATAAGTGGTCATGGACATTCATAAGTGGTCGTAGGCATTCGTAATTGTTCATAGGCATTCATAAGTGTTCGTAAACATCCTTAAGCATTCTTAAGAGTCCAAAATTTGCATTGGGAGTTGAACATGACCACAGATTTTCAAATGTGCTCATAAGTGTCCAGAAAATCTTTATAACTGTTCACAACCCCTGTCCTCTGACCTCATAGTAGTTGTTTTGATCGTCCAGACAGCCACACTTTTCCAGGGGTACGCAGCGTCTGCCCTTGAAGACGTAGCCTGGCTTACAGAAGCAGCCGCTGATGCAGGAGCCAGTACAGTTGGTGGAGGGCTCCTTGCAGCTGGGGATGCAGGCAGGCCCACATTCAATGTACTGCGAATCAGGGGGGCATGTCACTGGAGGGGAGAGGAGAGGCATTAGCAAGTTGAAAACATTTCAGATACAGGGTGAAATTTGTTGGGGTATATTTCCGTCTGTATGTAACCCTACCAGGTGGTTTAGTGGTCGGAGGTTTAGGTGTAGTTGGTCTAGGAGTTGTTGGTTTAGGTGTAGTTGGAGGAGCTGAAATGAAGACGAGAAAGGGGAAAGAACAAAAAATAAAAAAAGAGAGAGAGAGAGAGATGGTTGGGGCAGAGGCCGGGATATTTAATGTCAAACAAGGCAGAAGTATGTCAACTCTGTAGATCTAGACTACAATTCCCATCATGCCACTCTTTACTTCACATCTCTACAGCCCCCAGAAAGCCACTCTGACGATTGTCTTTCTGCGTATCACGTAACACAACCTTTGGTTTAGGTATTTGTTTTGTTGGCCTGCTCTCTTGCAGGTTTCTCCTGGTTGATGTTCAAGGTGACAGCCTACAAATTGGGGTAGCTACCCATTTCTTCTCCCAGACTGAAACTACATTTCACATCAAGCCATTGTCTGCATGTTATGTGTATTCCAACTATCTTAGAGTTGAGGATGCTGATGGTTAAGACATACCAATAGGGTAGCATCCCAGCTCTCCTCCCTCCAACCGGCACTCTTCCTTAGGAGGACAGTCTGACGCTGAACAGGTGACAAAGGGGGCGTCACACCTGCACTTCAGCAGACAGTTCTCCACGTAAAACTCCTCTCCAGGCTGAGAGAGAGAGAGAGAGAGAGAGAGAGAGAGAGAGAGGGAGGCAGAGAGGGAACGAAACAGACAGAAAGAGAGGGTTGAAAACAGAATGCAGTTTTGTTCAAGTTTTGTTAAGATGTGTTGAGTCAACAAAACCACACAAACACACACACACTCTCTTCCCTCACCTCATAGTACTGTCCATTGGTGTGTTTGCATCCACAGCTGTCCTTCTTCACACACTTGCCCGCACTGAGGACATACCCAGGGTCACACACACACCCCTCAGAGCAGGGTGCTCCACAGCCCGTGGTGGGGGGGGTGGCACAGGTGGGGGGGCATGCGGGGGCACAGGGTTCGTAGTGGCTGTTGGGGGGGCATATCAGGGCTGGGGGAAGAAAGGAGGGGTGAATATATCAGGCAACTCTTAACTGGCATGTATAGAAATTCACGTGACCATCAAATATTATATGTGTGTGTGTGTGTCACTCACGACAGAAGGTCTCGTTCCTCCAGGTTCCGATGACCACGCCTCGGTCCTGACACTCGTTGACGTACGCCTCGATGGCCTCACACAACACTGGCCTGGCTCCGTCCAGAGCACACAGGTCAAACAGACAGTCCTTGAAGAAGCCCTGAGACGCACACACGCACACACACACAGAATCGGTTTCAGCTAGCTCACTTCACTTCTACACATGTTAGCCTATTTCAGTAATGCAAATATTGACTGATTGTGAATGCACGTGTATTTGCCTGTATATATATATACAGTATATGTGTAAATGTTCAGCTCACGTTGGGGTTGACCCTGGGGTGGCAGACAGCGAAGGGTCCGTTCTTGTCCAGCAGGATGCCACAGTAGGCTGAACTCTGATACTTGTCCTGATCCTCATCAGTACAGCCTGGGACGGTGGTGTTGGGCTTCTTATTACACCTGGGGGGAGAGGGATGCTTAGTGTGTGTGTGTGTGTGTGTGTGTGTGTGAGGGAAGGAGGGGTTAGATGTGTGCAAGTAAGTGTGTGTTTCGGTGTGTATGTGTGTAAAGGACTCACTCTGGATCAGTCAACCAGCTGTTTCCGAAGTCGTTGACGTTGGTCGTCAGAGAGCCGTCGGGTTTACGGAAGTCGTCTTTGGAGTTGCCGTTGTAGTCTCCACAAAGACCACACAGCTGGTCCTTGTAGCTACACACGCACACAAACACACACACACACACACACAGACAGGAGGGGCATGAGCAAACCCTCACCACAATAACTGATCTTCTTTTTTCAGAAAGGGCCCATTTGGACTGGTGATTATAACCAGGCAAAGGACTAAGACCAGAACCAGGACCAGGACAGATGCCATGATCGTGTTTCCTCATGAATTTAAGAGATTTCTGTTGCGTGTTTTATGTGTGTACATGTGCTTTGTGTGTTCTGTGTGTGTACTATTTGTGTTCGCGAATGCTGTGTGTGTTCACTCACTCCTTGATGACTTTGATGTCCATGTGGTGGTTACCGTCGTAGCGCACGGTCACGCCAAAGTCCATGGCAACCGTGTAGTGTTTGCCTGATCGGAACACGGACACGCCTGGTGCCGGGGTAAGTGGTATGTTGATGTTGGTACCATTCAGCTACAAGACAAGACATGAACACAAAGGGTTAAAGTGTCTCCTTCATCCTTCTCTCTGCCTCTCACTCTTACTCCACCAATCGCACCATCCCACCATCTCACCTGCACAGTGCCTCCCTTCAAGATGGAGACCTTGAGCCCGCTCACGTACACATGGACGGCCTTGACGTAGGAGATGGAGGGCTGGTTGCGGCGGTTCTCGTTCTCCACGTGCACCTCGTAGTGCTGCACGGCGGTGGTGTTGCAGGGTTCTGACATCAGGTAGGTGCAGTTGCCCATGAAGTCGTAGCGACGCTTGTCGAAGGTGGTGTAGTGGGGGTCACCAGACGCCACGCAGGTGGAGGTGTCTGAGGGAGGGATGATGAAAGAAAGAGGGAGAGTTATGATTGATCAGTAGAATACACAGAGATTGTACAGTTAGGTACAATTATGTCTAAAAGTGGAATCCTACTAATGTACAGATTCAGCTTAGCAGCTTTTCCACTAGGATTCCACAACAGTTCTTAGAAATGTTTCCGGATGACTTATCTACCTTTGGGGTAGCAGCTTGAGCCCCCTCCGACCTCACGACACTCTTCTGTGGGGAGACAGGAGTTGTCGACACACTCCAGGGTGTAGTTCCCTGCGCAGCGACACAGCTTGGAGCAGCCGTCACCGAATATGATCTCTCCAGGCTGCAAGCGAGGACACAGACTTAGAGAAGTGACTGTAACTTCCGGTTCACGGCTCATCTTTGCCTTGATGATCGCATTGTGAGCATTCATCAGAACTCCACCGCTTTCTATGGAATTCACGTTTTTGTAGGCATTTATAAGTGTTCATAGGCATTCATAAGTGGTCGCAGGCATTTAGAAGGGTTCAAAGGCATTCAGAAGTGTTCGTAAACATCCTTAAGCATTCTTAAGAGTCCAAAATTTGCATTGGGAGTTGAACATGACCACAGATTTTCAAATGTGCTCATAAGTGTCCAGAAAATCTTTATAACTGTTCACAACCCCTGTCCTCTGACCTCATAGTAGTTGTTTTGATCGTCCAGACAGCCACACTTTTCCAGGGGTACGCAGCGTCTGCCCTTGAAGACGTAGCCTGGCTTACAGAAGCAGCCGCTGATGCAGGAGCCAGTACAGTTGGTGGAGGGCTCCTTGCAGCTGGGGATGCAGGCAGGCCCACATTCAATGTACTGCGAATCAGGGGGGCATGTCACTGGAGGGGAGAGGAGAGGCATTAGCAAGTTGAAAACATTTCAGATACAGGGTGAAATTTGTTGGGGTATATTTCCGTCTGTATGTAACCCTACCAGGTGGTTTAGTGGTCGGAGGTTTAGGTGTAGTTGGACCAGGAGTTGTTGGTTTAGGTGTAGTTGGACCAGGAGTTGGTGGTTTAGGCGTAGTTGGACCAGGAGTTGATGGTTTGGGTGTAGTTGGACCAGGAGTTGGTGGTTTAGGTGTAGTTGGTCCAGGTGTTGATGGTTTAGGTGTAGTTGGACCAGGTGTTGATGGTTTGGGTGTAGTTGGACCAGGAGTTGGTGGTTTAGGCGTAGTTGGTCCAGGAGTTGGTGGTTTAGGTGTAGTTGGTCCAGGTGTTGATGGTTTAGGTGTAGTTGGACCAGGAGTTGGTGGTTTAGGTGTAGTTGGTCCAGGTGTTGATGGTTTGGGTGTAGTTGGACCAGGAGTTGGTGGTTTAGGCGTAGTTGGTCCAGGAGTTGGTGGTTTAGGTGTAGTTGGTCCAGGTGTTGATGGTTTAGGTGTAGTTGGACCAGGAGTTGGTGGTTTAGGTGTAGTTGGTCCAGGAGTTGGTGGTTTAGGTGTAGTTGGACCAGGAGTTGGTGGTTTCGGGGTAGTTGGTCCAGGTGTTGGTGGTTTAGGTGTAGTTGGTGGAGGAGCTGAGAAGGAAAAATGAGACCAAACAAAATCATGTTACAGGTAAAAAGCTAAAGTCAGTTGTCTCACCGTTTATTTATATTTGAAAACAAACTTTATCTAAATCTTGCGTCTCAACTGACAGGCAATATTCTTACCCGTGCAGGAAGTGATGCAAACAGCATCCACAGCAATATCTGTCTTGTCTGTCTCACCAAAGACTCCCTCAATGACAAACTGAAACGCCGACAGACAGAGAGAATCGAAACATCAGATTCCCTGTCGCCCTTGCCTAGAGCTATCACCTTAAATATATTGATGTCAGAGATGTATGTTTAAGCTCATTCAGCAAGCCGTTATCCAAACAAAAAGGGGTGTTTGAACCTACAACCTGAACTCAAAATCCTCTACCACTCATCACAAATTCTAGCATTACATGTTACAATCATGTAAAGTATGTCTAATAAGATATAACGTCTCACAAATTATGTCTAGTGTGTCCTGTAAGTGTCTTAAGGTGCAAAGTATGTCTCTAGAGGAGGGAACTATGTCTTAAAGAATGTCTTATAAGGTTCCTAAAGTGTCTCTTAAGGAATGCAAAGTCAACTTGAATAATGTCTTAACAGGGGTCAGTCCTATATGTTTAACCCTTGTGCTGTCAATGATCCGAAGGCGACACAAGAGTTAATATACTGTATTAACATATAACAGGGGTGTTTAGGTCAGTCCTCAGTGTTTAATCACCTGGATGTTGGACGTTCCCAGGTAGCGTATTTCTGCAGGCTTCCAGGCCTGGCCTTGGTTCCCCCTCAGACTGAAGAGAGGGGCTCCAAGACCTCCTCCTGGAAGCAGAGAGAGAGAGAGACAGGGAGAGAGAGAAGGAGAGAAAGGGGGAGGGAGAGGGAAAGAGGTAAAGTGAGAGAGACAAAAGAGAAGATGAATCAATTTGAGGAAGTGTGTTGAGAATTTTTGTCCGTGTGTGTGTATTTGTGTGTGTGTGGGAGGTTCATACCAGGAGTGACAGCGTAGACGTTGATTGCCATGGTGGTGGCGGTGCCGTAGAGGTAGTAGTGGAAGGTAAGGTCCAGACAACCGGCAGCAGCATTGGTGACTGGACTTCTCAGCTCTGCTTTGGCACCCGGCACAGCAGATAAGGAGTCCATCAGCATGTAGCTGCCCACTACAGAGTACAGGGGGAGAGAGAGGAGGGGTGGAGAGAGGAGAGGAGATGAGGAGAGGAGGAGAGGAGGGGTGGAGAGAGGGAGAGGAGGAGGGAGGGAGGGAGAGGAGAGGAGGAAAGGAGGAGAGGAGGAGAGGAGGAGAGGAGGAGAGGAGGAGAGGAGGAGAGGAGGAGAGGAGGAGAGGAGGAGGGAGGGGTGGAGAGAGGGAGAGGAGGAGAAGTGGTGGACAGAGGGAGAGGAGAGGAGGAGAGGAGGAGGGTTTGGAGGGAGGGAGGGAGGGGTGGAGAGAGGGAGAGGAGAGGAGGAGTGGTGGGAGGGAGGGAGGAGAGGAGAGGAGGGAGGGGAATTGGGAGAGGTGGGGGGAGAGAGGGAGAGGAGTTTAATATTTTTGAGAAATGTTTAAATGCTATTATTTTTACATTTTTTACATATTATTAATGACACTTATTATTATGATTATTATATCATTATTATTTGAGTACTGTTTGTGACTCACGGCCCGGTTTGGAGAAGTCGTTGTCAGGTCCGGTTCCCTCTGTCTCTGTCTGTCCGGTCCAACGTTCCCAGCCGAAGATATCAGGGTTCTCCGGTTCGGGAGTCTGCCAGCCACACAGGTCCTCAGCGTCGTCAAAATCACATCCTGTCAGGCAGGCTGGGGGAGGAACGACCGATGAACGCATGTTGTGAGGGAGGAGAGAGACAGAGAGGGATACAGGAGGAGAGAGACCCAGAAAGAGAGAAAGAAGAAGAAGTTGGGCGAGAGAGATAAGAAGAGGGAGAGAGAGAGAAGAAGAGAGAGGGAGAGAGAGAAAAGAAGAGGGAGGGAGAGAAGGAAAGAGACAGAGAAGATAAAGAGAGAGATGAGGAAAGAAACATTTAAAAGTCACTCACAAGGACAAGCTCCTTCGCTGATGACGATGTCGTCCAGGGCAGAATCACATGACTCGCTCAATCCTCGCTGAGCCTCAAACACGATCTACACACACGTACAAACACAGTCAGTGTAGCCTTGAACACGATCTACAAACACAAACACAAATAGACAGTATAGCCTCAAAGACATTCTGCACAGAAAAAAATTGCATGGACACAATCCAAACACAGAACTTAACCTGCAGGGTTAAAGTTCAAAAATTGTCAAGTTATTTTCTGAAAAAACGAGATGAGTTAAAGGTTTAATTTGAGTGTGTACAGTATTTAATTTGAGTGTGTACAGTATGTGCGGACACTGAGATTGTTTTACAACTACCGGTCTGAAACGTGATTGTCAGGAGTTGAGATTAGGAAAGTTATAAAATATACTGTGGCCGTAAAATGTCATAGGACCATCTGACTTACATAAAAAAACAGACTCACACACATTTTAGACAAAGCACTGTCTAGGAAACGCTCACACACACACACACACACACTCACAGTGAGGGTCTGTTCGGCAGGTTTGGTCACAGTGACGGATCCGCCCAACCAGGAAGGACTCTGGATCCCCATCCTTTCCCAGACGGTCTCCTCAGATCCGGGCCTCTGGGCCAGAACCTTTAGTTTGTTCTGGAAGTCCGACCCGTACATGTAGTAACGGAACCGGACGCAGATCTGGGCGGAGCTAGACGAGAGGGCGGGGCTAAGGAGACGAGCCTTCTGCCCATTGGACACATTGTCTGCCTCATGGTAGATATAGTAGCCATCTACGAATAGGAGGAGAGATCGTTGGTTACAAACAACAACAACAGACTTGGACGCGGAACAGACTTCCAGACTTCCATAGTTCTCCGAGGAGAGAACAGGGGGGACTCACTGCCGTCCGGGTAGTCGCCGCTGGGGCCGGTACCGGGAGTGGGGGTGGTGCCTTGGTGGCGGGTCCAGTCGTTGTTGTCCGCCGTGTCCTGACGGAACTGACAGAAGGGGTCTGTGTTCTGGTCAAAGTCACAGGAAGTCAGGACTGCTGTCAGAGGGGGGTGGGGAGAAGAGGGGTAAAGGGGGAGAGTGGGGGGGGGGGGGTGGGAGGGAGGGAGAGGGGGAGAGAAATGTGGTGGTGGTGGGGCATAAGCGAGAGAGAGGGAGAATGGAAACGAGGTTGAGGGGTGGGATGTTGGAAGAGAAAGAGATTGATAAAGGGGGAGAGGGGAGTTAGAGAAAGGAGAGAGAGAACTGAATTCATTCATTTGCATTCAGACATGCAAACAGTGACAGGTGAACAGTTATGGAACAACAAACCCCCCTTGACATGAACAGTCATAAAAGCAGGAAGTGCAGATTGGGGGCAGCTAACTTTACGTGTAAAATGCTCGACTTCGAACTCAACAAGGCTGAGCAACCAGCCCTCCAACCCACACTAAAGATAAGCGTGTTTTTGTGGAAGGTGGGCATGGGCGAGAGCATGGAGACAAAGAGTGGGAAAGACAGATAGAGAGAAAGGGAGAGATACTGGGCGAGAGATAGCAAGTGAGTGAAAGAGAGAGAGAGGCAGGAAGGGAGGGAGGGAGAGAGAGAGAGAGAGAGAGAGAGAGAGAGAGACAGAGAGAGAGAGAGACAGAGAGAGAGAGACAGAGAGAGAGAGAGAGAGAGAGAGAGAGAGAGAGAGAGAGAGAGAGAGAGAGAGAGACAGAGAGAGAGAGAGAGAGAGAGAGACAGAGAGAGAGAGACAGAGAGACAGAGAGAGAGAGAGAGAGAGAGAGAGAGAGAGAGAGAGAGAGAGAGAGAGACAGAGAGACAGATAGAGACAGATAGAGAAGGTAGGAAGGTCGAGGGCTAACTGAAGGAGGTGCCTCACTGTCAAGGACAGTGTTATCCAGGTGTGGAAGTCATGAGGTGATGTTGGGGAACCATCTTGTATCTCTTTCTGATCTCTCATCCTCCCTTGTTCCCTCTCTCTCTTCCCCCTTCCCCCCTTCCCCCCTTCCCCCCTTCCCCCCTCCCTCCCTCCCTCCCTCCCTCCCTCCCTCCCTCCCTCCCTCCCTCCCTCCCTCCCTCCCTCCCTCCCTCCCTCCCTCCCTGCCTCCCTCCCTCCCCCCCTGCCTCCCTCCCTCCCCCCCTGCCTCCCTCTCTTTCTCCTTGGATGAGGCAAAAAAAGCACATGCACACACATTCCGAAAGTTACGTTAGTAGACAAAGTAGATTATAATACAAAGTAGATTATAATACACAGTAAATTATAACACACAGTAGATTATAACACACAGTAGATATTAACTCATAGTAGATTATAACACACAGTATATTATAACACACAGTAGATACTAACTCATAGTAGATTATAAAACATAATAGTTTATACTACAGACTTACCAGCATCTCTTTCTGTGTCTCTATTTCTGCGTGGAACATGAGAATATGTGTTAGACTCACAAGAAGACTGCTGCCTGAAAGACCATTCAAACTATTCTTCCCTCTCAAACATGTTATTTTATTTTCCTCTCATACAGTTTTCAAACTTTAATAAAATCTGTATCATATAGAAATTGAAAACAAATTGAATACAAATCAATCAACAAATGATTTAATTTACTGTTAATGGCAATGCATGTTACTCATTACAGTAGTCCGGTCTTCTGGATGAGACATTTCAATACACAGCCTACATCTATACACAAAAATAAGAGGACTTACTGTTGTTATTTATTAGTAGTAGCCCTATAACAATACTAGAATTTTACATAAAATCCCCCTTCATGAAGTTAAGTGGGAAACAAGCTATATGAATCCACCAAACATCAAATCAAATCATATTTGTAGAGCCCTTTTAACAAGCAATGTCACAGGGGGCTCTCCCACAGAACTGCCCCTAAACCACCCTAAACCTTCCAACAACCAAACAACCATAAACAAACAACCCTAAACCTTCAAATAACCAAAAAACCCTAAACAAACAACCCTAAACCAACCCTAACCCTCAGACAGCCAGCTAAGACTCAGAGACCCAGACTCACCTTTCCTCTGAGCTGCACGCCCCCATCCACAGGAGCATGCAGAGAAACGTTAACTTATCCATGGCTAACTGTAGCGTTAGCAGGCTAACTGTAGCGTTAGCAGGCTGTGAAGGCAGAGGAGATGGAGCCTGTGGCTTTTTATACCATGGCACGACACAGGTAGGTTAACCCGGGGTATGGGGGGAGGGAGAAGGAGTGGGTGAGGAGGTGGGTGCGGGTGAGGAGGAGGGGTAGGGTGGGGAGGGAGGAGGAGGGAGGAGGGAGGAGGAGTGGGTGAAGATGAGGGTGTGGGAGGAGGAGGAGGGGTGAGGTGAATTGGAAAGCGCTGTCACGGGCAAGCCTAGTATGCGTTGGATGCTGTGTTGCAAAACGTGGAACATGAGTGAATAAGTAACAGCAGATAATCGGAGAAGGGTGTGCCCTAACCCCCCCCCCCCCACACACACACACACACACACACACTGTATGTGTGAGGGAATCCTCTAAGCATTTCTCAGGACTAAACCACCCGCACTTCACAGTTGAAGCACTGATAAAACATAGTTGCACGAGGCCTTTTTAACATACAACCACACCTGTGCTGAGAACAAGCATTGAGCACTCTCAGCTCAGACACTTTCCACACACGCAAACACACACACTCCCAAACACACACACTCCCAAACACACACACTCCCAAACACACACACCTTTACTCTCTGCTTTCAAGAGGCCGATAGCTGTTGACTGGCCATCTGGGTTGTGATGATGGCCAGGGAAACACTTACACACACACAAACACTCACTCACACACACGCACACAGTGGCTCAGCTGTCAAAGTCTTGATTTAACACCAAGAGTGTTTATATACAGGTCCATCTCGTGAGTGCAAAGTGTTAACACTTTGGCATTTGCCAGTGAATGAGAGGATCAGCCGCGTCCATAACAAAAAACAAGAGTAATTTGGACCGCAGTGCCCTAACAACACGGCCAGAGTTTCCTAAACATGGCCAATAATCAACATGGCGTGGATATGAACAACATGTTAATAGGAACGTGTTCATTTAGCAAACGCTCTTTTTTCCAAAGCGTCGTACGGAATGGGATTTGATACCTGCCACCTCTTAATCTGCAGTCAGATGTTGTTGAGTAACTGAGGTGTAGCCTACCTTTCCCTCTAAACACGAACTGTAGTAGACGTGGGCTGACCCAGCTAAGTATCCGAAACATGGACTGATAGCTAAACCCATGGACGTATATGGCAGGGCCGCAGTGAGAATACTTTTGGGATAGGCCTACACAAATATGGAAAGGCATCATTTCAGGTTTTTTTCACTTCTTTACTTTGCGATTTACGCACATTTTTGAATTTTTCGGAGATATTTTCGTTGTTGGGTAGGCCTTAAAACCAATAGGGTAGGCCTGTGCCTAACCAGGCCTACCCGTGCCTACGCCTCTGGTCTATGGCTAAAACAGAGACTTCATGAAGAAACGTCTTATCCGATGATGACAAGCTATTCGTTCAGGCCTCAAGTCATCGAGTTCTGTTCCAAACAGCCCCGTTTCCACGGCGACGCTCCCGTTGTTGTAGTAGTTCGTCTCCTTTTCGGGAACGCCTGGGAATCTCGATTCTGTCCACGTCACAGAAGTCCGCTAACCCTCGAGATCTGATAAATACATTTTATGATGAGGTCGTAAAGAAGTGCTACCCTTTGCAGCTATCCGTTAATCCATCCCGCCCATGTCGTAAAGGGTCACCACACAAATCTTCATAAATCCAGTCATAGGCTACAGTTATGTGGGGAAGGTTCAACGGCTTGGCTGGTTACGGTAGCGGAGGGTGGGGACGGGCATGGCGACATATTTGCCCTGAACCACCCAGGGAATATGAGTGTGCTAGAGAGATTTAATACCCACGTGAGTCATAGAGATCTCATATAGAAACCTTGTGCATAAACTCCATATCTCCTCTATTATAAAGGCACGTTAGGACATTGGTGCCAGTAATGTTAATCTGTAATCTGCAATGAATCCGCACCCAGACAATGCGAGCACACGGCGCCTCACATGGAGAAGCAATATTTTGCAAATCCCACGTGGGAGGACGCGCGAGATTGTGACAGTTCTGTCAGCAGTGGGCTGTTGATGTGGCTCGTTGTGTTGTGTTGTGTTGTGTTGTGTTGTACTGTTCTGTTTTGTATGGTGTTTTTAATGTAAATCATACATTGTTTTTGTCTGTATGCTACAGAACCAATTTCCCCTTTGGCGACAATAAATAGCTTACACTTTAAGACGAATATTTTTTCGAACCTTTTTTATTTTTTCAGATGAAAGATTTATTATAATTATTTGTTTAGTTAAAAAAAAATGCTTTTGTGCATTGCCATGGTTACGTCTGATTAAATTGACACTGACAGTCATTTTAATGGCTCTTTGTTGTCTAACGATGTGAGAAGTGCGTGTTGAAGTCGCTGACCTCTTGATAGACGCCGGAGACTTGCGTTGTATCTGGTAACTAAGGAAACCACCAGGGGGGTGAAAGGTCATCTCAGATGGAGAAAGAGACCTTTGTACAGACACACCACTGAAGTATCATCAGACAATGGGTGTGGTTGTGTGTGTGTGTGCGTGTGGGTGTGTGTACGGATCTTGGTCAATGTAATGACCCTCACCTCACACACTCCCCAAATCCGATATTAATTTGGCCATCATTAACTATTAGCTAACTTTATGGAATGATGTCATGCTGAATGGTTCTAGACCACAGTTCTAGAACACACCTAGATTCCAACATTACTTTTCTCAGAGATGAACTCTGAAACTTTCAGACTGAGATATAGGTCGATCGATAACCAATTCCCATTTAATTAATCAAGCCTGTGCACAAAATGGCGACCATTTTATTTCGCGAAAGCATGTTTTTGAGGAGACTTGCAACAGAACGTTGGGTTGAATCAAAAGTTCCTGTGGTATTTACAGTAAGACAACCCTGTGACAAATCCTTCTCTTTCTCCTTTCCTCACTGTCCTTCCCTCACCCCCCTCTCTCTCCCTGTATTTCCTATTCCTCCGTCTCTCTCCCTCTCCGTACCCCTTGAAGGAATGCAATAGAGGCCTTTCCATTGTAATCAAATTTACAGTAAGACTGACGAATGACTGTTACGCAATGTCAACCTTTAGAAAAGAGTTCCTTTCTCAACCGTAAATGGCTTGTTGAATTGGAAAGCATTGAATTGGTTATTTGCTATAGGCATGGCATGACATATTGCAAACATTACGTAGGCTGTACTGTTCTGTGTTTGTGTATGTGTTTCTGACTGTTACGTACGCCAAGGCCGTAGCCATAGAGTCAACATTTGGGGGGATTATCATTTTATGATAATTTTGGACAGCGTGCGTGGTTGCCTGCCCTAGCATATCACATTTATATTTTTATATCAATATATTTGGGGGGATATTTTGACCAGATTGGATTATTGTGGTGGATGTGTCCCCCCCAATATGTATTATGATTACGGCCTTGACAAACACCACCCCAGGGGGGGCCGACAGCCCACTGCTCAGCGACTACCAGTGGACAGTGAAAAGGGCATAGAGTCGTGGGTGCGAGCAAGGACACGGGGGCAAAGGTGTACAGTGAAATCAAAGGGTTTTATTTACCCAATCAAAGGTGGACGGAACCAAATGACAGAACAGAAAAGAAGACACTCCTGCCGCCTACCCACCCTATAAGCTGGCACACGGTCAAGGCGCCCTGTCCAAAACAAAATGGGTGGTCCGCCCAGACGTCGCCTAACGCGTCTAACAGTCGTTGTCCTACGGGAGTGAAAACAGAAATAGTTAGACATACAACAGGACTGACAGATGTCCAACCAACCCACCAAAATCAGAGAGAGCGCAAACTGAACATTAGACGGCTTTTATAGTGTCCCGCTGATGAGAGGGTGGGGCTTGACGAGCACCAGATCGGAGACGCTGGCTGGAATCGAGGCCTCCTCTCCGACCCGAATGGTTCCTGCTGGGTGACTTGAGTGTAATACAAAACACAAAACAGCAACAAGCAGAACAAACAGGAACATAGGCCTGGGGGACGTAACACTGACCCCTGCTGCACACTAATTTCCTTTTGAAGGATAAATAAAGTTGAAGTTGAAGATAGCCCCAAACATTGCGGGTAACCAAAACATGAAGCATACATTGTGAAAACTAAATAAGTCCCAATGGGAAGAACCATAAGAGCATGTAGTTAAACAAGATACAAATTAAACAACATGAACCTTGAAAAGTGCAAGGGTGTACCTGTGGAAAAAAAGCAGGCAACAAAATGATCTTACACAGCACCCATCCTTCAAATACAGCGATCAAATTTGCAGATGACACGACTGGTAGGACAAATCACCAACGGGAACGAAATTGTCTACAGAGACGAAGTTGACAGTCTGACAGGATGGTGTCAAGAAAACAACCTGACCCTGAATGTCAAGAAGACAAAAGAGATCATAGTCGACTTCAGACGGCAAAAGCCGAACCCTCAACGCCCTCATCATCAATGGGAGTGGAGAGGACCTCCTGCTTTAAATTCCTGATGAACACAACCGCCACAGTCAAGAAAGCACATCAGCAATCGTAAATTCGTCCAGTAAATCGTAAATCGTAATTCAACAGCAATTCATGTTGTCTCCTGAGCCGCTTCAGTTTTTTTATTTTTTTTTATTTTTTTACCTCTATTGCATTGAAAGTGTCATCACATACTGTATCAGTGCATGGTACGAACACAGCACAGACAATGGCTGGGTTTCCCAGATTCGTTAAGAAGCTCTTAACGCTAAGAGCTTCTTAGGAGCGTTCTAGAGCGTTCTTAGAGCGTTTTAACGAATCTGGGAAACCCAGCCAATGACAGGAAATCCCTCAGTCGGGTCATAAGGTGTGCTGAGAGAATAATCAGACTTCCACTGTCTCCCCTGGTCGACATCTTTAGGACGCGGAGCCTCGGCCGAGCAGGTGGCCTTTTGAAGGATGAGACTCACCCCGCTAACCATCTCTCCTCCCTCCTGCTCCCAGGCGCTAGCGGGCCACCACAGCCCGCACCTCCACACTGCAGAACAGTTCCATCCCCAGGGCCATCACAGAACGACATACCCACACAACCCTCGATCCTACCCCTCACCCAGCACAACTATTTGTTTTTATATATATTCATGTGTGAGTGTGTGGGGTTGCAAGCATGCTAAAATGTGCTTTAGTGTGGTTGAAGAGTGTGATGTAAGTATTGTGGGGTTTTTGTGGTTTCACAAGCAAATATCGTTGAGTATCTAATGCACAAAGTTTATTATATCCTATTTACAACAAGTGTGTGACCCCTCCAATCGGACACTTGGTTTGCTGCACGTGTGGTAACGGCAACTACTTCCAGCAGTAGCTTGATATCATGGATTGAGAAAGGCGCGTGAGGTAATTTATGACTTAAGCAACAATGGAAATACCAAACAATGTAGTGCTAACCCAACTACCATGTTTTTAGTAAGGCTACGAACACTGTTACCAAGTTACCAGCTAAAGTAGACACCATAGCATCGTTAGTTTCTGTCAGTCTGATGGACTCGAATTCGAACCACTGCAAACAACCTACTACAGGCTGTAGCTGCTGGAGTTAACAAACGTCAGCTAGCTAGCGAACTGCTAGCTAACATAAAGAGTGACCTGTCATTCGCAACGAAAACCACGACTGGTGAGGATAATAAACGTATTAAGTGGTATAAGTACGTGTGTTTTATTGTATTGAGTGGAAAAAGTAATAACTATTGTGAGTCAAAGGGTAGGGGTTTGTAATCTTTTTAAATGTTCAAAATCCGCGAATTGTGGGACAGTTATTTTCAACCGTGCAGATTAATGACAAAAATGGCGCACTAGCGCCATCTACTGACCTGCTCGACGTAGTGCTTCTCACTTCAATGTCAATACATATTATGTCTTTCAGTGTCTTTCAATTGCGGATTGAATTAACTATTTTATAGGCCTAATATAATCAGAAATACTACAATCACATTTATTATTTTAGGTATTGCCGCATGTTATGGCAGCTGCGATGGCCGAGTGGTTAAGGCGTTGGACTTGAAATCCAATGGGATCTTCCCGCGCAGGTTCGAACCCTGCTCGCAGCGAATTACTTTTTGAACCGTTCATGTTTTTAAGAAGATGTTTATATTATAATATTTCAATTATTCTGAATGAATTATGAAACCGGTGACTCTAAAATATCCGTAACAATCAACAACTGGCCCTAATCAGGTAAATCAGTGGATTCAAAGTCAGGGTAGGGTTCAGGGTAAATTGAACGAGATATTATCAGAGCATTCCCTAACCACCTGGTACCTTTCGTTACATTAATACATAAAAAAGTATTTTACGATGGGGAATTGCTTTTGCAAAAAGGCCCCGCTGGGATTCGAACCCAGGATCTCCTGTTTACTAGACAGGCGCTTTAACCATCTAAGCCACGGCGCCATGTGCATGCCGCTTGGACAAAATAGTATCTTCAACGTAGATATATCGACACACGTTTTAAAACTGTTCGATAGATATTGTAGAAGCTACAAAGATTGCATGTAACGTTTTTCCATGTATTTGCAAGGATTGATCCATTTGTCTTCGCGATGAAGCTTTGGTTATTAAGCATGTTTCATAACGTCTATGATAGACTTCGAATAGGATCTATATGCACGCGTTAATTAGCAACATAAATAGCTAGTTTGTTAATTACTGAAACTACAGTAGTCTTGCCAAAAGCTTGTATTGTCTTTGCAAAATTAAATCAATCACTAGTTCACATAAGATCGTGACTGGTGACGTTTCTCAAGTACATACGGATTTCCACCACTGAGGGGCAGTGTAGCTCCCCGTAACCGTGTTGAAAGACGTCTGTTTTTTTTCTTTTGGTAAACTACAGAGTACAGTACAGTAACCGCAAAATAAGTTCTTAAAGCCCACTCATATCACATAAAATACTAACTAACCTCTTACTAACCTACTGTTCGGTCATGCCGGGAAATATCAAAATGAGGCTGGAACGTATCGACCGAGCTATTTCCCGGCATGACCGAACAGTCGAGGTTAGTAAGTAGTTTATTATATGGCATTTTTTTTGCTTCTTTTCATTAAAAATAAATAAATGGTACCTCTAGGCTAATTGTAGCTAGCTCTCAAGTCTTCTCACGGTGTGTTTGATGTGTTGCCTAGCAACTTATTACGTTTGATAGAAAGCGGACAACATGGTTCTGCTAAAATGGCTTTAATTTTAACACAAAATAACGACTTAATACAAAATAACGAATCTTTTCAGCATCATCTGGATAGTAAAACTCAGCAGCTGAGTCGTCGATATCGCTCATTTTGAAGATGACGTCAGAGGGCAATAAGAATACTTATCAGACCTCCTTTGACTCATATTTGAATTAATTATTTCCACGTTACATCTCACAATGAGGACCGTTTAATCCTGTAACCGCCATAACACATACGTGGTCAAATTGTACCACACACCGCTCACTTGCAGCAACCAGAAATCAACTGGAATGGTTTTAAATTAGAGCTTCTTTTTTTAATAGACAAAAATAGTTTGGACAGATTCAGATTCAAAACTGGTTCAAATACAGATCTGGATTCATATAACTCATATTTAAATTGGCCTCTGAAAGGATCTGATGGGAATTTCCAAACTTTCCTATCATGAAGATAATTATCTTTTGCCGGGAACCCTAGAAGAAGGAAGAGTGGAGAAAAATGAATCTCAATTCCAAATGTAAGCCTATGTGTGGTGCATACTTTACAGTCACAGACACAGCTTGTGTCACGAGAACACATGTCTCTTATCTATGCCCGGCAAGCACTTCCTCCTGTCAGCCTCTTGGTCATTATGTCATTTATTGTGTGTGTGTCGCTGTCTCCTAGCTCCCCAGTGCAGATATCATGACATAGCAGTTTTGCAATGCTTACGAGGCCACACACAGTGTTGTCTCCACGGCTATCTATAGCAGCGATGAGTCAGCCAATAGACTAATGTGTCCCCCAGAACCATTAATCACCAAACATATACCCCCCGGGGATGAAATTCATGGTTGCACTGAGTCATCTTTCTGTGAACTCTGATCCATTTTCTTTTTTTCTTCTTCTCTGGATCAAGTTCATTAGGGTTAATTAATTGCATTTATGAAGGCATCGTACTCTCTTCTCCTTCCATTGCCACAGCTCTCCTCTGTCCTCTCCTCCAAACCTCTCCTCCTCTCCTCTGTCCTCTCCTCCTGTCCTCTGTCCTCCTCTTCTCCTCCACACCTCTCCTTCTCTTCCCTCTCCTTCCATCTCCACACCTCCTCCTCTCCTCTGTCCTCCTCTCCTCCTCCACACCTCTCCTCCTCTCCTCCACACCTCCTCCTCTCCTCTGTCCTCTTCTTCTCCTCCACACCTCTCCTCCTCTCCTCTGTCCTCCTCTCCTCCTCCACACTTTTCCTCCTCTCCTCTGTCCTCCTCTCCTCCTCCACACCTCCTCCTCTCCTCTGTCCTCTTCTTCTCCTCCACACCTCTCCTTCTCTTCCCTCTCCTTCCATCTCCACACCTCCTCCTCTCCTCTGTCCTCCTCTCCTCCTCCACACCTCTCCTCCTCTCCTCTGTCCTCTTCTTCTCCTCCACACCTCTCCTTCTCTCCTCTCCTTCCATCTCCACACCTCCTCCTCTCCTCTGTCCTCCGCTCCTCACTGTTATTAACTTGATTCAGACCCAGGCAAATATAAAGATCCATACAGTAATGCTGGACTTCATTATATTCTAAATGCCAGGGATTACTCAGGATGTGACCTCTATCAGAACATGATTGGAGAGAATCCAAGCGTGAAACTGAGGAACTAACCTCCTTAACAAGCATTTACAAAAGAAATGAAAAAGCAAATTAACTTTTTCTTTGACAAAAGAACTGATGTCTTTCCCACCCGCCCAGAAATCAAATTACACTATTTACAGAGTGAGGCGATCAATTTTCACGATGGAATGAAGAGAAAGGGAGAGAAAAAGAGAAGGGGAGAGAGACAGAGGGAGAGAGAGAGAGGGAGAGAGAGAGAGGGGAGAGAGAGACATGTGGAATGGAAGGTAACTGCGTGCCAGGTGATTACTTCAACGTGATTGATGGTGACAAATGTAGCTATTTGCGTTTTCATTCAGAGGGAGCAGACCCCTGTGGTCACATGTCTGCACACACATACACACATACACACACACACACACACACACACATACACACACTCTGCATAACAGGCCAACAGTATGTGACTTTCTGTGAGTAACAAGGGAACAATATGTGATGGTTTTCCAGAAAGAGAGAGGGAGTGAGAAAGAAAAATAGCGATAGCTAGAGAAAAAGAGAGAGTGAAAGAGAAAGAGGGGAGAAAGAGGGAGTGAGGGAGAGTCAAAGTATGAGAGATCTGGGTTTCCAGTCATAGTTTGACTCAGGTTGACAAAGGAAATTTTATGTGGTCAAATGTCCTCTGTGTCATCAGTGAGCTTTGAGGGAATATTAACAAACACACACAAACTCTCACCTGAGGCAGTCCTGAGGCAGTCCCGGAGGATTCTGGGGCAGTCCTGGGGTAGTCTTGGGGCAGTCCTGAGGCAGTCCTGGAGGATTCTGGGAATCCCTGAGGCCCGGGGCCTCGTTTTCACACCAAGGTGCTGTAGATGACTCACTGGGAGATGTCAACCCATGTTTGGAAGCAGGGGAGAGAAGGAAGGGAGGGTAGGAAGGGGGGAAGGAAGGGAGGGAAGGAAGGGAGGGTAGGAAGGGAGGGTAGGAAGGAGAGATGGAGGAGAGGAAAGTTCCAGGTGCTCACGTGTTTTTTGTTTTTTCAGACTCAACAAGACTCGACGTTCCCCACCACCTTCCGTGCTTGGCTCGTGGCCACGGTGACCTGCTAGGTCAAAGGGCATTGGAATGTCTGGAGAAGTGAGTGGTTGTTTGTTTTGTCTGTGGCAAAGGGAAGCTGACTTATCTCCCAGACGTGTGTGTGTGTGTGTGTGTGTGTCCAGACAGGCGATTCGCCACTCTTTAGCAAGTTGGTGAGAAATGCGTAGCTGCATGGGCAAACATGTAAAAAATACACAAACACACACACATATACACACTGTGACTCAACTATCCCTATAACCAGTACAGTCATGAGTCATGCAAGGTCTGGGCTGCAGGTAAAGAGAGAGACAGAGTGACTTGGGTACAGAGAGAGAGTGTATTCCTATGTGTGTGTAGGATGTGTTTCTGTGTGTGTGTGTGTTTCTGAATACGTGTGTAAGTATTTGTGTGTGTTTGTGTGTGTACCCACCCATAGGTGGTGCCTGTTCGTCACCCCAGGTGTGTCATGTCTAGATGTGTGTTTGTGTGTGTGTGTGAGTGAGTCTAAGGTCAGGCTGGATGTGGACAGATTATGTAACAGTGTTAAGGTGTGTCCTGTGTTTTTGCGTGCTTGTGTGTAAGACCTTTGTGTATTTGTTGTACTTTTGTATCTATTAATGCATGTGTGTGTTTGTGTGTATCTATGTGTGTTTGTGAGTCTCTGTTTTCTATGGCCAGTACATTAACTTACACCACCCTTCCCTCCACACAGGAAGAACACCACATACAGGTTTCCACAAGCAGCCTCCCACCCTGACTACTTTCTATGCTCCCTACCCCACACAATAATCTATGCTCCCTACCCCACACAATAATCTCTGCTCCCTACCCCACACAATAATCTCTGCTCCCTACCCCACACAATAATCTCTGCTCCCTACCCCACACAATAATCTCTGCTCCCTACCCCACACAATAATCTATGCTCCCTACCCCACAAAATCAGTGTTTCCCTCCCCACACAATAATGCTTCCCTCCCAAATTCACTATCTCTGCATTGTTCCCTACACTCTTTGCTTATAGATCTTCACCTCTCTGCATCTCTCTCTTCTCCTCTTTCCTCTCTTCACAATCTCTCCTTTCCTGTCTTCACTTCTCCCAAAAATGTATCCACTTAATTCCCCCCCACACCAGCCCCCCCCACACCAGCCCCCCCCACACCAGCCCCCCCCCCACACCAGCCCCCCCTCACACCAGCCCCCCCCACACCAGCCCCCCCACACCAGTCCCCCCCACACCAGCCCCCCCCACACCAGCCCCCCCCACACCAGCCCCCCCACACCAGTCCCCCCCACACCAGCCCCCCCCACACCAGCCCCCCCACACACCAGCCCCCCCCACACCAGCCCCCCCCACACCAGCCCCCCCTCACACCAGCCCCCCCCACACCAGCCCCCCCACACCAGCCCCCCCTCACACCAGCCCCCCCCACACCAGCCCCCCCTCACACCAGCCCCCCCCACACCAGCCCCCCCACACCAGTCCCCCCCACACCAGCCCCCCCCCACACCAGCCCCCCCCCACACCAGCCCCCCCTCACACCAGCCCCCCCCACACCAGCCCCCCCACACCAGTCCCCCCCACACCAGCCCCCCCCACACCAGCCCCCCCCCACACCAGCCCCCCCTCACACATGTCCCCCTCACACCAGTAACTACCAGTACCCCCCCTCCACTGTCACCAGGCACCAAACCACTGGAACATGTTACCCCCAGTGCCATGGTCTGACTGGTCTGCCCCAGAGTGGCCCCAGAGTGACCCGGAGCCTATTGCAGCATTATAACTCTGCCTTCTGCGTGTTTTACCAGAACAAAAGGGGATGCTGAAGGGAATTGTGAAGATGGACTGTGCATGTTGACGTCTCTGGATTGCATCAGGGCTTCCAAGCCACAGATGACCAACCCCCCCCCCCCTCCCCCCATGTTTCGTTGCTCGTTTTCACAATTTGGGCGTACATTTTGCTTCTGTAGCTCAATAATACCCAGTGCTCACTCAATGAGTCCTGCCTGCTTAGAGAGAGTGTGTTTAACGCTTGTGCTGCCTGAAAGTTCACAACAAACCATCGTTGTGTTGCGAAAACTTTACCCAATACAAAAACAAATAAAAAGCATTTTCTTTTAACCTTAGCGATGTCGGGGGTCTGAGACAGCCCGACGGTTTAAAGAAAATGTTTCACTTTGTTTTTGTTGGCGGTAAAGTTGTCGCAACACGACGGTGGGTCACAATGACTGATGGGTCAGAATGACCGGAAGATAACACAAGGGTTAAGCAAAATAGGATGTGGCTTTTCTGAAATTCACTCCCATGATTCAACTTTTTGAACTCTTTAGGGCCGCTTGTCTTGTCTTTCCAGATGCCTTACGCGTGACACAGTGAAGTAATCACTTCCAAAACAATCCTGTTTGCTACCTCGGTTTTCCTCAGAACCCAGACGCCCTTCTCGAATGGGCCTGTCACTGCTCAGAATGCGTGGCGGAATGTCCAGAAGACAATGGGTGTTCTAGAACAAACGACTCATCACTCATCACTGTTAGTTGACCTCTACTCTTCCAGTCACCTCCACTTATCTCTTTTACTTTCTCATTTTCAGCCAATGAGGGCCTCAATTGTTCGGCTGTCAACCAATAGGAACTCGGGTTTCCATCACAAACAGGAAATGTCTCCCCCCGCAAGTCTTTCACTGCTTAATCACTTCCTGTTTTTTAAATCTTCCTGTTTTCTTGAGCAATCTGTGTGTTATTTTTAACATTGTAACATTTCAGTCATTTAACAGATGCTTTTACCCAAAGCAACGTTACAAATAGCGTAGAGATAAAGAAAGAACAGCAGCGCTTCCAGGATCAGAACTGTCTTGTTTTACAGTGCTTCAGTGGTCAGTCAAGGAACTGTGTATTCATGTGTCATCAGACAATGCATCAGATAAAACACAATGCAGCGTCATGGAGAAGTTACATGTTGACCTTCACCATACAGTCGCGGCGATAGTCAGACACAAACCTCGTCACTCTCCAACACAAACTTTTTGCATGAGTTCGGGCGATTCCACTCACCCCTTACGCAATTTTTTTGCAATCGTAATTTTCCATGTATCATCCATATGGATGCTGCCCCCCCATTCACCCCCACCCTCCCCCCTTCACGCCTGGTTGCAAGGAGACCACACCACCGGCCTCCTGTTGCTGTTAACCTCGTCTCCAGGCAACCAGCGATGACCCCCTCTGTTCGGAGGTCAGCTGACCAGACCGAGGGGTCATTAATCAGGAAGAAAGGGAATCCCCTCCCCCCCTCCCTCCCTCCCTCCCGTGGAAACGTTGAATCATGTTTTGTTGAGTCTGAAAAATAAAATAAAAAAACACGTGAGCACCTCTCTCCCTCCCTCCCTCTCTCCTTTCATCGCTCCTCCACCCACGGCACCCTGATCCCATCCAGGCGGCCTCCCTCCTCTCCCTGTCCTCCCTCATCCTTCCGGACCACAACAACAGAAGCACTTTGGCGTTACGCAACTCTGAGTGTGGAGGCGTGTGTGTGTGTGTGTTATCTTGTCAACTAAAGAAGCCCAGACGATTAAACTGAGCCTATATTTGGGTGAACCCTGAGTCATGACTCATTGTGCTCCTCAACAGTCCACCATTGGTTACCGTGCCGACGCTCCTCCACCAGAACAGAGGTGCAGGACTGTAGGTAGATCACACCAAACACCAAGTCATGTTTTTGACACTTACTGTACATTTGACGTGTTTTTCTTTTGGATTTCATCCAAAGTGACATCCAAAAACAGGGGCGCTGGCTGCCAGGAATTTTGGGCCCCATATATATATATATATATATATATATATATAAAAAAAAAAAAAAAAGTATTTCAGTCAGGGGCCCTTGGAATTGTCTTAACTTTTGCCCCCTATACGGCGCCGCTGTCCAAACAGCGTGACCAAAAAGCACAGCCTGAGGGTTCCAACCTCAGGCACCACGGGCAGGGAGAGGTCCACACCCTCGTGTGAACACAGCTCCACACCCCGTAGCCTAGAGCATGTTCTTTGTTTTAGTTTGTATGTTCAAGGTTCTATGGTCTAGGTTGTTTGTTTTGGGTCCTAGATTCGAGGTTGTATGTTCAAGGTTCTAGGTTCTATGTACTGGGTTCTAAGTTGTTCAGGTCCATGATGGCTCAGGCCCGGTCGGGTTCCCCGCTCAACTGGAACAGTTTGATCAGAACCCGTGGTTCAGGGTCTGGGAAGATAACACAGTAGAATTTTATTGGCAGAAATATACTTTAAACATGGGTTGTTAGCAGAAAATGTGTCTCTCTATGACTACCTCAGCCCTGCCGCTAGTTATTGACGAAGACGTTTCAACGGCCTCTTGACACAAATTTAGACATGTCCCTGTCACAGATATGGACATTTCCCTGCCGTTGGGTCCTAAATCAACACCCACAGCGACCCCACATCAGAGACAGGGATATTACAGCATCATTATATTCATATTACATTGCCACAATTAGGCTATTGTTATCTCGTCCAATCAGTAGTCAGAGCTGACTAGGAGGTGATTGTCAGACGCCTCATGTTGAAACTATGGCGCGTGTCTTGGTCATGTGTTCCCTACAGCCTTCCAGAGAGAGAGAACATCCTGCGGTCTGGAACTCTGAGCTGTTACCAGGTGAACTAGCCTCAGGGTGTGTGTGGAAATATCATTACTGCTGGCTGGTGAGGGTGTGTGTGTGAGAGTGTGTGTGGGAGAGAGAGAGAGTGAGATGTGCGACCGTGTGGTATCACCGTCATCACTGACTTAGGAACAGGTCAGCAAGATAACGATCCGTCATTTTGGACAGGCGGAGATGTAAATGTGTTTTGATCCCGGACGATGAGGCGTATTCCCCTCTGTGTGATGATGTAATCCTCTTTTACTCTTACTCCTGTGGTCGCGCCGTGTCGCAACGACAGAAACAAGCATGGGCATCCATTAGCTGCGTTCTTGGGAAACTGGTGGGATGGTTAAATGTTGCATAAAAGCTGCTCTGTTTGTGTGTGAGTGTGTGTGTGTGTCCTCTTGCAATGTGTTCCGAGTTAATGCATTTTCCAGAACAGAAGCTGGGTTCTGTTGCCCGTGGTTACTGTAAGTGTTCTGTTGTCCGTGGTTACTGTAAGTGACTGGGCTTGCCTCTCAAGATTGGTCAAAGTGTAAAGTGAATTCCCACACTCATCCTCTCAACCACCCCTCCACTCATCCCCCTCCCTCCCCCCCTCCCCAAAGAGAATGGAGTGGGTGTTCCGACCAAATTTCCATTTGCGCCCCTAAAAGGAATGTACCAAATGCTGGAGTATGGGGATGTGTGGGAGGAGCAGGTCTGTTTGACATGAAGGGTATTTTTAGCATTAGATAAACAAGTAAACAACGATTGTCCCTCTGCCTAAAATGGCCTTAGAGGTGGCTTAAAGAAATGATGTCATGACATAACTGCGACATGAACAAGGATGGACTTAGTGTGTGGGTGTTGGTTTGAGCAGGAGAGAGAGAGTGAAGTTGCCACAGTAGTCAAGTTTGAAGGTTTTGTAAACAAACACAAACACACATGAAGGAACAGGGGCACGGAAACTTCAAACAAACAGTAAAATGTTTACAGGCTGCCGTCCATTACATCATCAACATCAAACGGAACCCCAAGTTTACCAGCATCTACCGTCTGTTGTACCCTGGCTCAGCCTCCTCTCTGTTACCATGGGAACAGCCTTAGAGAGGGGGGGTGGAGAAAGCGAGAGGGAATGACAGCGGGGGGGGGGACAGACAGGCAGAGAAAGAGAACGGGTGAGAGAGACAAGAGGGAGGGAGAGAGAGAGAGAAGGAGAGAGAGAGGGAGAGAGAGTGAGTGAGTGAGAGAAAGAGAGGGAGAGAGAGAGAGAGTGAGAGAAAGAGAGGGAGAGAGAGTGAGTGAGAGAAAGAGAGGGAGAGAGAGTGAGAGAAAGAGAGGGAGAGAGAGAGAGAAGGAGAGAGAGGGAGAGAGAGTGAGTGAGAGAAAGAGAGGGAGAGAGAGAGAGAGTGAGAGAAAGAGAGGGAGAGAGAGAGAGAAGGAGAGAGAGTGAGAGAAAGAGAGGGAGAGAGAGAGAGAATGGAACTACTGGAAGGCAGCGCCAACATTCCGGAACGTTCCTGAAGGAACACGTTTCCATTTGTTTTGTTTTGCCCCCAGGAGTGTTTTAGGTAGCTGTTCACTTCACCAGCTCACACACACACACACATACTTGTACACATACACACAAATACAAACACACAAACACACACACATACTTGCACACACACTGTCTACACCACAGCCCGTTCACCTGGGACAGGTGGGGAGGGAGACCAGTACAGTTTGAGAAGCTTTGAATTATTCAGGACAGACATTCAGTGCACCTTACCAGTACACACTCTACCAGGGAGAGTGTGTGTGTACAACGTGTGTGCGTGCGTGTGTGTTTGTGCCTTACCGGAGCTAGCTTGTATTCATTACCTTGGTGTGTTTCCAGAGACAGTATTTGGAAACTTTGAGATGTTCCTTTCAGGCTGGCCATGCAGCAGGGTCTCTATGAGTACTGACACTTGGAATGCTGGAAGCTGAAGAACTTCTTTTGGAATTTTGATGCGTCACCAACAGACAGACAGACAGTTAGGAAGATAGACAAGTAGATAGACAGACAGGCAGATAGTAACTCAGACAGATAGGATGTCTGTACTTACTGCCATTATTTTATTCTCTGCTGATGTCAAGCTAAATATCGTTTTATCTGTGAGAGAGAGAGAGATCTAGAGATAATCTAGAGAAAGTTCGAGAGAGAGAGCGAGCTAGATGGAAAGAGATAGTGTGATTAGAGCGAAAGCGAGCTAGATAGAAAGAGATAGTGTGATTAGAGCGAGAGGGAGCTAGATAGAAAGAGATAGTGTGATTAGAGAGAGAGAGAGCTAGATAGAAAGAGATAGTGTGATTAGAGAGAGAGCTAGATAGAAAGAGATAGTGGGATTAGAGAGAGAGAGAGCTAGATAGAAAGAGATAGTGTGATTAGAGAGAGAGAGAGCTAGTGTGAACATGTAGACAATACAGCGACAGGGAGGTGGATTGGAGTCATTTCAGTGGAACATTTTAATGAGAGTCTGTTTCTACTTGAAGTGTGCGCCTCTCTCCTGGGGCCACTGGAACTGAAGATACATCTCTCTCTCTCTCTCTCTCTCTCTGTCTCTCTCTCTCTGTCTCTCTCTCTCTGTCTCTCTCTGTCTCTCTCTCTCTGTCTCTCTCTGTCTCTCACTCTCTCTCTCTCCCCTGGGGCCACTGCTACTGAAGATACATCTCTATCTCTCTGTCTTTCAAACCGCCTCGCTCCATCTATCAAACAAAACAATTCAAATATCAACAGAAACAAAAAGAACTTGGAAGTCTTTAAACATCATGACATCAGACAGGCCCAGCGTTGGGTCAGACTGTAACACCGTAAGAACGTAGAGTCCGACTGTCACACGCTGGACCTTCTCCAGGCAATGTAGGGGGGAACATTCATTCACACTTTGACAAACGGGTGTCCGTGCGTGTGTGTCTTTAAATACGTGTGTCTGTGTGTGTTTGAATATGTGAGTGTATGCGTGTGTGTATGCGTGTGTGTATGCGTGTGTGTGTGGGCGGGGGGGCTTTCCTGAACAAACACTGCAGCATGACTGGCCTTTCTCCACCAGGGGCAAACTCTGAGAATGTGTCAACACCAAAAGAGAGAGTGTGTGTGAGATAAAGTATGAGAGAGGGGGGAGAGGGGGAGAAGGGGGAGAGGGGGGAGAAGGGGGAGAGGGGGGAGAAGGGGAGAAGGGGGAGAGGGGGGAGAAGGGGAGAGGGGGGAGAAGGGGGAGAAGGGGGAGAGGGGGGAGAAGGGGGAGAGGGGGGAGAGGGGGAGAAGGGGGAGAAGGGGGAGAGGGGGGAGAGGGGGAGAAGGGGGAGAAGGGGGAGAAGGGGGAGAGGGGGAGAGGGGGAGAAGGGGGAGAAGGGGAAAGGGGGAGAAGGGGGAGAGGGGGTTAGACAGAAGCAGAGGGAAGGAGAGACAGGGGGAATGCTGCCCAGACAGACTGTATGACCTCATAGCCAGTAATAACTTCCTTCCAGTCTGTTGGGTGTGGCTTATTCTCTTCATATATAGCAGGCCCACACTCATTCACACACTTACCCTCAGCTGGAGCCTCTCGCACACACGAACACACACGCTCACACACACTCACACACGCTCACGATCACACACTCTCAGAGAGAACCAGCCTCAAGTTGCCTTCCTGCTACTACTCTTCTGGGCTCATCTCCAACACTTCAACTCTTCAAGGTAAGATTTTATTAATTTATTTTAGCTTTTTTGTTGAGTTTGTTTTAAATCTTAACCAAAGACTCTCTCCCCATTCCCCCCTACTGCTAAACAACTGCCTGCAACTTCAGATTGCTTGATTTGTCAGGTCAGCGGGTGTCTAGAAATAATAAACAGTCAGCTGCTAGAAATGATCTTCGACCACAGACCCAGACTGTGAGTGAAAGCCTGTAGAGTCAACGTCAACCTTTCCCCGACTACAGTGGGACATGGCTGTTTGCTCTCTCCAGTGTGTGGGTCAACAGGGTAGGGCACAGTGAAGGGAGAGGTGTGGGAGAGGAGGAGAGGAGAGGAGAGGAGGAGAGGAGGAGAAGGGAGTTGAATCAGAGAAAGGACAAACAGAACTGTTTCAGTTCAGACATATGGAGTTGTATGAGTTATATAACAACTGTACCATTACACTTTACTCTTACTCTTACACACACACACACATACACACACACGCACACACACACACACACACACACACACACACACACACACACACACACACACACTACCCAAGGTTAACTAACAAGCACCTGCATCTTATTATGTCTCTCCTGTATCTGCAATCTTAATAGCAGGGCCTTGGTGCAGGGCCTTGGAGCCAAGGGCTCAGTTGTTGTTCGAGGACTGGAGGAGAGATATTCAGATCTGACGCTCCTGTAGTGTTTATGACTGTCTCTATGTAAGGGAACCCAGCCAAGGTTTCACAGTGACAGACAAAATCTCTAAACCAGAGAGGATTTTTTTGCTTTTTCCAACCCAAAAAATTGCAAGCATAAGATGTGTAAAGAGCATTTGAGGTTTTTAGTCGCAAAAAACACATCCTAGTCATGCTGATACCACAAAAAAAAATTGCAGTGGAAATACAAAACCTGTTAAAATGTGCAAAAAAAAGTTGCTTATGTTTAGTGGTATCAGCAGCACCAGGATGTGTTTTTTTTCTGACTCAGAAATGAACTGTGTTGCAATATCAGTCTACTGAAATAAGCAACAGTACATTTGACTGACTGCTCACTTTAATCTCTGACCAGGCACTTTAATCACAGTGTAAGATGATTCTGGATTTGAGCACCGAGATTATCACGTGTCTGCTCACGTAACAGCTACCTACTGTACCAACTCAAACCCACAGCTCCTCTAACATCTCTCCTCTCTGCCTCATCTTCCCAGGATGCTGTTCCTGCGACTCTGCCTGTTCCTGAGTCTGGGGGCTTCTGGGTATTGTAGTCTCCAAGACAAACAGACTGACTTTGGCCTGCGAGTGTTTGCCGAGGAGGCCTCCAGGAACCAGGGGAGAAACCTGGTCCTCTCCCCCTACGGAGTGGCCTCCGTCCTGGGTATGGCTCAGCTGGGCGCTGCGGGCAAAATGCTGAAGAACCTGAAATCCAAGATGGGTTTCTCTCTGCAAGGTAAGCTTGGAAAGTCCGTCTCACTGTCCAGCCACTTGTCCGTTCTATCTCTCCGTTCATCCATCTCTCAGTTGTCAGAACTCACTCTCTACATCCCCCTCTTCTTCCTCCTCCACCCCCCACCCTTCCTCCTCCACCCCTCCTCCCCCCGCCCCTCCTCCCTCCTCCCCCCTCCCCACCCCTCCTCCCTTCTCCCCACCCCTCCTCCCTTCCCCCCACCCAGAGCGAGGGCTGCTGAGGCAGCAGAGGCTGCTCCAGAGGGACCTGTCCAGCGAGGAGGGCGTGGAGGTGGCCAGCGGCGTCATGGTGGAGAGGAAGATGACCCTGGAGAAGGGCTTCCGGCGCTCCCTGGGGAAGGCCTTCCAGAGCTACCCCAACCAGCTGGACTTCACCAGGCCCGACCAGGCCCTGCAGATCATCAACGCCTGGGTGGACGACCACACCGCCGGTCAGTCACGTTTGCGGTTCAGTGTGCCTCAAAAAGCATGCCCCTATTTCACCCCCCTCTTCTGTCTCCAACTCTGACTCCAACAACCTGACTGACTCTTCCCTCCTCCCCCCTCCCTCCTCCAGGCACCATCCCTGACTTCCTCCCTGCCGGCTCCCTGACGGATGAGACTCGGCTGGTGCTGCTGAACGCGCTCCACTTCCAGGGCCTGTGGAAGGTGCCCTTCGATGCCAAGATGACGGAGGAGCGCCTCTTCACCTGTGCCAACGGCAGCCAGGTGCCCGTACCCATGATGAGGCTGGTCAACAAGTTCCACTATGGTGAGAGCTGGCTACCACAGTGTTACAGTAGGGTAGGGTTACAGTGTATGATAGTATTAACGCATATATTATAGCATTTATATTATATTTTATATACATTATATTAATATATGTTAAATACGTGTATATAAATGTTCTGTTCAGTTAAAACTGTTCAGTTGATGATGTCGGTCTCGCGCCTGGTTAACAATCCCTTTCTCCACCCTCTCTCTCTCTCGTCTCCCCCAGGTGAGTTTGTCACCCCCGAGGGCGTGGACTATGACGTCATCGAGGTGCCGTACGAGGGCGACTCACTGAGCATGCTCCTGCTCTCCCCCTTCGAGGCCGAGGTGCCACTGAGCGCGCTCACTGGGGAGCTGAACAGACAGCGTATGCAGCAGTGGAGGGAGGAGCTGAGAAACGTCAAACGCCAGCTGGCCTTGCCGAGGTGAGGGGGGAGAGGAGGGAGGGAGAGGAGAGGAGGGAGAGGAAGGAGGGAGGGAGAGGAGGGAGGGAGGAGAGAGAGAGAGGGGGAGCTGAGGGAGGAGCTGAGGAACGTCAAACGCCAGCTGGCCCTGCCGAGGTGAGGTAGGGGGAGGGGGGAGGAGGGAGAGAGGGAGGGAGAGGGGGAGGGAGGTAAACGAAGGACAAATAGAGAGAGATAGGGAGAGAGAGGGACAGAGGGAGAGAGAAGGATATAAAGGAGAGAGATGGAGGGTGGAATGTGTGAAGGATAGAGAACGTTTGAGAGAGAAACGGAGAGAATGACAGAAATAAAGGCAAAGAAACACGTGCATAAAGTAGAGAATGAACCCTGTCGTCTTTTAACAAATACTGTCTGCGTTGCCAGGTTCACAATGGACTCTGACTTGGACCTGAAGGCCACTCTCACCCGCATGGGGCTGGGGGATCTGTTCAACCTGGCAACCGCTGATTTCTCCCGTATCACCAGTGAGTACCTGCTGAACAAACCCGTAACCTGAGACGTCTCCTGGGATGGGATGAGCTGAATACAGCTGCATGTCTGTCTCTGAGCTGTGCACGTACACTGCATCATTACTATGTGATAAAGACGTTTATTGAAGTAGTCTAACCCAAGCTTACATCTCTTTCTCTCTCCTTTTTGTCTCTCCCTTCATTTGTCTCTCTCTGTCTTTCTGTCACTCTCCATCTCATCTATTTCTCTCTCTCTCTCTCTCTCTCTCTCTCTCTCTCTCTCTCTCTCTCTCTCTGTGTCTATCTCTCTCTCTCTCTCTGTCTCTCTCTGTCTCTCTCTCTCTCTCTCTCTCTCTCTCTCTCTCTCTCTCTGTCTCTCTCTCTGTCTCTCTCTCTCTCTCTCTCTCTCTGTGTCTCTCTCTCTCTCTCTCTGTCTCTCCTGCAGCTGAGGAAAGACTGTGCGTGTCCAAGTTCCTGCAGAAGGTCAAGCTTGAGGTGAATGAGGAAGGAACAAAAGGATCAGCTGCCACAGGTACACACACACAACCACACACAGACACCCCCCCCCCCACACACACACACACACACACTCACTCACACACACTCTAAGGTCGATGCAATCGCCGACACACACTTGATGTTTGACCGTATCGTGTCCCTGTCCTCCCCCTCCAGCCGCCATCTTGTTCTCCCGCATGGCTGTGGAGGAGTTGACTCTGAACCGGCCCTTCCTCTTCCTCATCCAGCACAAACCCACAGGTGGGTCTCTCCTTTCACACACACACACACACACACACACACTAAAAGGCCTTCGTTCAAATCCAGCCTTTGCCCTTTGCTGCATGTCTCCCCCCCCCCCTCCCCCTCGCTCTCTCTCTCTCTCACTCTCTTCTCTCTCTCTCTCTCTCTCTCTCGCTCTCTCTCTCTCTCTTTCTCTCTCTTTCTCTCTCTACCTTTCCTGTCACACTTCACTTACAACTGTCAACTTAAGTATGAAAAATGCCCCAAAATAAATGTATTTAAAAGAAGATCTCCCATCTATACCACTCTGCGGTTCTTGGTCTTGCTTTGTGTCATCCAAACAGAATATTTTACTCCCTGAATTCCTCCGATAAGCGAATGTGTCTGGTGTCATATGATTTACTTTGGTCCATCCCACTACAGGTGCTGTTCTGTTCGCCGGACAGGTCAACCAGCCCCAAGAACACTAGCCGACCAATCAGAACCATCGGAACAAGGACTGAGACACAATGACCAAGGACTGTCCTATCATTCCATTGGCAGGGGCTGCTGTCAATTAACTTGCTACTGAGACCGACTACAGCACACCAAAACATGACTATTGACTATGAAGACGACTTACTTAATTTACACGTCATGTAATGGATGTGGTTCAATTGACTTAATTGACATGAAGGGAAATTAATATAATCAGGGCTATTGCCAACTGTCACTTATTGATTATATTATATTTGGAGATCTTGATTGTTTTGTTGAATTTTCTATTAAAATAGTTTCAAACTGTATTTTTACAATATTTATATATATTTATTAAAGCAAATGTGTTTTTCCAAAAAAGTCCTGTCTGTCATTTTTGTTACCTAGGAAACTAAGTCAAACTTTAATGAGCTTGAATGGTCTTGAAAGTATCCAATAAATTCGCAAAGCCTTAGCTTTATGTCAACGTCATACCGTGCAAAGAAAAGTCTCAGTCTAATTTATATATGACTATTGTTCATATTTATTTGGCTCATTCCAAGCCTTCACCTCGTTTTTACCCGTTTCCATGGGAACCACATGACCGTCCTGTTTGTCATGGCAACAACATCGAAATATACCACAATCCCTCCCCCCACATTTATACGATTGATTTTCGGATTATAACTCAACAATTGGCAAAATGTGTTATTGTTCACAAAAGACCAACGTAGATGTTTTGAAAACATAGGTTTAGATATTAGAACAAATGTGTGGGCAATACTGTACTTTTTATCAGCTTGACTAACAAACGGATGCCAGTGCTGTCACAAAATGCGCAATGCGCATGTTCACCAGGAGGGAACAGCTGACGCTGTCACCGGATTCTTTCCGTTTAGTTGAATGGGCTGGCCGCTCGCTCGTGCCCCATCGAGCCGTAGTACTCGCTAAAATTGACGTGGAATGTTAACGTTTGCTGTCTTCATACCTCAACGGAAAAACAAACGATTTAACAACCAGGACATAAGTAAATTTTTTGCGTGCGTCTTCATAAAGAGCCGACAATGGTAAGTTTGACCGGCAAATAGTTGGTTAGCATGCCAAGCTAGTCGTGCTAGCACAAGGTGTATGGTTTCAGGAAGCTGGCTGGACTTGAAGCAGAGAAGGTAGACACCTGAGTTAGCTTAGCCTGCTTACCTTGCGTGCTAGCGAGGCCGCGAAATATTCATTAAACTTGTGAATAACAAGCGGTGACTAGCTAGCGATACAAGCGTAAGTTCCTATAGGATGAGGGGGGAGAATTCCTTTAAGCTTTAGACTACTGTACCTGACCTAACTGGTTACAGTCTGTGTGCAAACAGCTTCACACAGTGAGGACTTGTGTTGGCAACGACACAGCGGTGGTTTGGACATTTCCCCTGTGTGTTGTCTGTTGGGTCAGCAGTGCTAGCTAACTATAGCCAGCTTGCTCGGTCAATACGTGTCACTGCGTACGGCTGCTGTTCGTCTAGTAACACAAAATGTGAATCTCTCTTTTAACTATATAACTAATTAGCCAGCCTGTTGATTTGAGGGTATACAATTATACTGTTTAGATTAGACTGTACTGCTCGAGGCTGTGCAGGTGGCAGAACACTTAACTCAGAAGGTCAAGTTACTAAGTAAACACCTACATAAGCTATTTTGGTAAAAAGGTTTCTCCCAAGTGCCATTTCTGAAACTACTACCTATTATATTAAGGTTTAACTTTTGTAACTTTGCAAACTACTAAATCGTTCACCAAAATATCGCACCTGTTGCTAGAGTAACCTGCTACTAGTGAAACCTTCCTCTTAACATCAGTTAATGGAGCTGAAAAACTGATCCTCTCGCTCCATCTCTCTCTCTCTCTCTCTCTCTCTCTCTCTCTCTCTCTCTCTCTCTCTCTCTCTCTTTGTCCTTCTCTCTTGGTCAGACTACACCTAAAGAGAGTGCAGTGGCAATGTAAGTACAGTGAAGTAGGATTACTTGTGGATTGGTTTGTCTGTAGCCGTGAATAGAATTCCATATTGTTAGTTGTGTGTAGCCTAACCAAGAGGGATGTCTTAGATGTGTCTTGTTGTCCACAGCTGATACAAAGGACAGCTGTCTTTAGATATGTTGTCACATGTTGTATTTGCTTGTGAAAGCTGGCCTGGATTAATGCAACTGTTAAAAAGTAGGACATCTACTGCAGCAGACTTCACTGTCTGGCCTAGACACACACACACACACACACACACACACACACACACACACACACACAAACAGACACACTCACAAAAGGAGCTATCATAAGGAATTGTTAGCTGTAGGCCTGGTCTATGTTCCCTTGAGTGGAGTTTCAAAGCCTGTCTGCTGTTTGAAGCTTTGACACAAAAATGAGCTATTCTTAAACACACAGCCTTATACCATTAACCACATGCTGCTGTGTCTGACAACAA
>NC_140385.1:2557500-2580000 GCF_054491055.1 Hypomesus nipponensis
CTCTCTCTCTCTCTCTCTCTCTCTGTCTATCTGTCTATCTGTCTATCTGTCTCTCTCTCTCTGGCTGAGTGTGAAGTGACCATCTGAGGTGTGATGAGCAGGGGGAGCAGACTGGCAGTGACCCATCTCCCATGAATCAGTGTGACTCAGCATCCAATCAAACGCTCAGATCCTCCCTCCCTGCCAGGCGCCCGGCACCACTGTGCAGACTCTCGCTGAGGGTTCACGTCAGGGGGGGGGGGGGACTGGTTAGAGGGACGGACCCGTTTCCTGTTGTGATGGTGGAGCGCTTCTGCCCATGTCTGGTCATGTTTTACGCACTGAGAAATTGGCTTCCAGCTAAATTACTCACACCGGTCATTGTGGAATGCTCTCCACCCTTAAGCCGACTTGACTTGACTTGATTGTTTGGACAAGGGAAAGGGTTGTTTGTTCTTGCGGGAAAGAATAATTATCAGAGAATTATGCAGTTGGTGAATGTGACCAGGCGAGGGCGCCAGAGAGCTGGTTAAATGATCAGTCTCACTGATGGAGTTTTTTGTGTCTGTACGGGTTTGGCTGTTAGTTTTGTTTGCATGATTTCTTGTGTGTGTGTGCAGGTACGCCAGCCTTTACTTCTGCTGCGCGGTGGAGGAGCAGGATAATGAACTGATTACCCTGGAGGTCATCCATCGCTTTGTAGAGCTGCTGGACAAGTACTTTGGCAGTGTGAGTTACTCTCTCTCTCCCTCTCTTTCTTCTCCCTCTTTTTCTCTCTTTCCTTTTCCTCTCTCCCTCTGTATATCTCTCATTTCCTTCTCTGTCTCAAATCTCTAACTTATCCTTTTTTCAGCTATCACTTTTGTCTGTCTGTCTGTCTGTCTGTCTCTCTCTCTGTCTTATCTCTCTTACTCTGTGCTTCTCTCTGTCTTATCCTCTCTCTCTTCCTCTCTCTTCCTCTCTCTGTCTCTTTCTCTCCGTCTCACACCTCAGTACTTCAGACAACTCTATTAAACTGCCTCTCATCTCGAATTGCTTTTGTGAAGTTCCCTCCCTCCCTCTTTCCTTCGTCTCGACCTCTGATCTCCTACAGACTTCCCTATTCTGTTTTCATCTCTTTTGTTTTCCTATGTCATAGAGAGAGAGAGAGATTGGAGGAGGAGAGAGCGATGAGAGACAGAAAGAGAGAAGGGAGGATGAGAGAGAGAAGTGGCTGTATATGTGTACTAACCCCCCCCCCCAACCCCCCCCCCCCCCCCCCCCAACCCCCAGGTGTGTGAGCTGGACATCATCTTCAACTTTGAGAAGGCCTACTTCATCCTGGATGAGTTCCTGATGGGCGGCGAGATTCAGGACACTTCTAAGAAGAGCGTGCTCAAAGCCATCGAGCAGGCCGACCTGCTGCAGGAGGTTTGTTCTCCCTCTATCTCCGTCTCCTCCCTCTCTCTTCCCTATCTCTCCTCTCTCTGCTCTCTCCTTCCTCCCCCTCTCCTCCCTCTCCTCTCTCCTCCATCTCCTCTCTCCTCCCTCTCTCTTCCCTCTCTCTCCTCTCTCTGCTCTCTCCTTCCTCCCTCTCCTCTCTCCTCTCTCTCCTCCATCTCCTCTCTCTTCCTTCTCTCTTCCCTCTCTCTCCTCTCTCTGCTCTCTCCTTCCTCCCCCTCTCCTCCCTCTCCTCTCTCCTCCCTCTCCTCTCTCCTCTCTCCTCCCTCTCTCTTCCTTCTCTCTTCCCTATCTCTCCTCTCTCTGCTCTCTCCTCCCTTCTCTTTCTATCTCCTCCCTCTCTCTCCTCACTCCCTAATTTTGATCTGTTTCTTCATATGTTCATTGTCTTTATTTGTCCCTGTTGTACACTACTATCTTGTGTATTGTTTAGTTTGTGTACTGTAGACAGTAGTCTCTGCTCCATTAACAGGTCTAGTTACAACGTTCTGCTTAGTCAGGTACATTTGCTGACCCTCCCTCCCTCCCTCCCTCCCTCCCTCCCTCCCTCCCTCCCTCCCTCCCTCCCTCCCTCCCTCCCTCCCTCCCTCCCTCCCTCCCTCCCTCCCTCCCTCCCTCCCTCCCTCCCTCCCTCCCTCCCTCCCTCCCTCCCTCCCTCCCTCCCTCCCTCCCTCCCTCCCTCCCTCCCTCCCTCCCTCCCTCCCTCCCTCCCTCCCTCTCTGTCTCCCTCCCTCTCTGTCTCCCTCCCTCTCTGTCTCCCTCCCTCTCTGTCTCCCTCCCTCTCTGTCTCCCTCCCTGCCTGCCTGTCTCCCTAACTGTCTCCCTCCCTGCCTGCCTGTCTCCCTCCCTGCCTGCCTGTCTCCCTCCCTGCCTGCCTGTCTCCCTCCCTGCCTGCCTGTCTCCCTCCCTCCCTGCCTGTCTCCCTCCCTCCCTGCCTGTCTCCCTCCCTGTCTCCCTCCCTGTCTCCCTCCCTGTCTCCCTCCCTGTCTCCCTCCCTGCCTGCCTGTCTCCCTGTCTCCCTGTCTCCCTGTCTCCCTGTCTCCCTGCCTGTCTCCCTGCCTGTCTCCCTGCCTGTCTCCCTGCCTGTCTCCCTCCCTGTCTCCCTCCCTGTCTCCCTCCCTGTCTCCCTCCCTGTCTCCCTCCATCTACAGGAGGATGAGTCTCCACGTAGCGTGCTGGAAGAGATGGGTTTGGCGTAGTGGAAGAGGAGGTGGGGAGGGGGGAGGGAGGGAGGGAGGGTAGGGAAGGGAGGATGAGGAGAAATGAATCATCATCAGCAGCAGCAGCAGCAGCAGCAGCATAAAAAGAGCTACGTTTGCCCAAAAAAGCGATAGAGGATCATAGGTACTGATTCACAGGGTTGATGTGGAGGACCTGGGAGGGGGGGGAGGGGGGGGGAGAGGGGAGGAAGGGGGGGAGGGACATGAGATAGGTGTAACAACACCTCTCTGTACAATATCCAGGATTGAGATTAAACCCCAATGTTGCACTTCTCCCCTGGAGATACAACTGGCTCTCCCAATGTGACAGACATTCAGTCATCCATGTACATTACCACCGTTCTAACCAGACCCTATAATGTATATTTATATATGTAAACAGCGCCACTTTTTTCGGGCGATTTCATTGGGGGGCCGCATTTCCTGTAGACGTTCTGCCGGATCCTGAGGTGATGCCCACATGTTGATCACAGCTTTCCTGTAGGAGCCATGCTATGATACTCAGCTGTGATCACCCCAGATCCTTAACCAGGAAAAACATGCTCTGATTCCATGCAGCTGCGCGGTGCTTACTGACGGTTCGAGTGGGTCTGGGGTTCCTCCACTAAAACATTCCATTCTGGCGTGTCCTCGTGTATTCCGAATTCCAAACTCACAAACCCCTTCCTGGATCCGGGATCTGGGCTCTTGTGATTGGCTCAGGAAACGAACCGTGTCATCCCGATGGCTTGGGACTTCCAGGAGAATGCTCGTGTACGTGAACTGTAGTTGTGGTGAGATCGATTGATGAGTTTGCTGTTTGTTTGTCTTTATCGCAAAAGTTTTTCAAAGGGACCACATTGATTGTCTCTATGGATGGTTTAGGTACTTTACCCCTGTCTAGTCTGAAAGATTAGATATGTCCTTGCTCTAGAAAGGAGGTTCCCCGTGTTCTAGAGTGGTGCTGTGTTCTGGAGCGTTCAGAGTCTACAGAGCACAATTCCCTCCAAACTGAACGCTGTTGTAGGGGACTGTTGTAGTTTTAACGGGAAAGTGACTGTTAAGATGCGTGGCTTCGCTGTCAAATCCCCATGTACGAGACATGAGGGGGGGGGGAGAGGAGGGGGGGAGAGGAGGAGGAGAGGAGGAGGAGAGGAGGAGGGGGTGGGGGCGCTTGAGGAACTCGACACCCTTTCAGACGTCAACAAAAGACCCTACAGGATGCGGTTGTGGAGACGACGCGCGCTCATCAAACAAGTCGAACGCAGCTGGACAACCACACGACGAGCAACGAGACTTCACCTCTGCCCTACCTGCCCAGACAGGTGACCTCTGGTTCCTACCTGCCCAGACAGGTGACCTCTGGTTCCTACCTGCCCAGACAGGTGACCTCTGGTTCCTACCTGCCCGGACAGGTGACCTCTGCCCTACCTGCCCAGACAGGTGACCTCTGGTTCCTACCTGCCCGGACAGGTGACCTCTGGTTCCTACCTGCCCAGACAGGTGACCTCTGGTTCCTACCTGCCCGGACAGGTGACCTCTGGTTCCTACCTGCCTGGACAGGTGACCTCTGCCCTACCTGCCCAGACAGGTGACCTCTGCCCTACCTGCCCGGACAGGTGACCTCTGCCCTACCTGCCCAGATAGGTGACCTCTGGTTCCTACCTGCCCGGAAAGGTGACCTCTGGTTCCTACCTGCCCGGACAGGTGACCTCTGGTTCCTACCTGCCCGGACAGGTGACCTCTGGTTCCTACCTGCCCAGACAGGTGACCTCTGGTTCTTACCTGGGGCTCCAGTATGCTCCATGCTACAGGAGATCAGAGATTTTCCTGGAAGCTGTTCTGACTGGAGTCAAGCTGAGGTCAGCGTGTCTTTGTTGACATGTGTCTCCTGCCTGAGTCATGCCCAGCGCTTTTTTAAAGAGCTTTTTTCTCTGAAAAGTTGATGGGGTTTTTTTGCGTTTCTTTTGTTTGGTCGTGTTGCTATGCCTCTCGACGGACTCGGCGTAGGTGTTTGTTTTTGATGTTGGATATCGGCATGACGACAGAAGGCATGTGAGTCCAACTGTTGGGCAGGGCAGATTATCAAAGGGAATCGATATGTGTGAATGTACATTTTATAATGAAAACCAATAATTAAAAAAAGAAACATTTTAAAGTACACTCTTGTCTTATGTAATTTATTCCCGTTTCGAATTTTTAAAATTGTATTTGACATTTGCTGTTTTTCTTCTGGATTGTACATGTAAGTCATGCAAGCCTGCTGAACAATGATTGTTGCTGATGTGTTTGTGTGTGTTTGTGACTGATGAGGGAGGGAGGGAGGGAGGGAGGGAGGGAGGGAGGGAGGGAGGGAGGGAGGGAGGGAGGGAGGGAGGGAGGGAGGGAGGGAGGGTGGGTGGGTGGGTGGGTGGGTGAGAGGGAGGGAAAATGGGGAAATAGGGAGGGAGGGTGAATAGGGAGAGAGAAGAGGAAGGGAGGGAGGGAGCATCTTAGTAGATGAGTCACCAGTGCAGTGGTCCTGTGCTGCAGTGGTCCTGTGTGACAGTGGTCCTGTGCTGCAGTGGTCCTGTGCTGCAGTGGTGCAGTGAGGTCCAGCTATCACCGTCCAGCACAGGGAAACATGAGGGAGGAAAAGAGAGAGAAGGGAAGGGTGAGAGGGTAGATGGAAGGAGCGATGAGATAAAGGAGCAGCTGGTTTAGTTAGGAAGGGATTAAATAAATAAAGTGGAGAAGCTCGAAAGATGGAACAAATGATTGAAGGATGGGAGAAGATACATACTTGCTTTTAGTAGCTTCGGGAGAATATATGAATTCTGAAGCTGGCACTAAGATTGGTGGCCATTTTTGCTCCTGAACACCACTTGGAAAGGACCCCCAAGACCTGCAACTGTGTACATCTGGAGCCTTTACAGCTTAACTCCTGGAGACACAGTTTCACTGTCTTGAAAAGGGTTCATGGGGAAACTGGAGGCCATTTTGGCCTTGGTCCTGACCTGGGCAGATCTCTGAAAGAGGCGCAGGAGAGACGGGGAGGACCAGAAGCTGCTGAAGCTGGACCCGGCCCAGGATGCTGCTGTACACTGGCTGCCTCCCTCCCTACATCTTTCCTCCTTTCTCTTTCCTTCTCTCTCCTCCCTTTTTTTCCTCTTTCTCCCTTTTACCTCACATTGCCCTGCAGACTCCAACACACACACTATCACTTTCTCCCTCTAAACACACACACACAGACTGCTCACCTGTCGTATCATGCATATTTAATGCAAAGCTGTTACTGTGCTGTTCCAGCCAGCTCATGTTATACTAACAGAGACTGTGTGGTGGGGATAGGGGGAGAGAGGGAGACACAGAGGAGGTGGGCAGTGGGGTTTAGAAGGAGGGTGGGAGAGAAAACAGATTACTCTGAAAGCGTGGGCAAGGTGCAGGAAAGAAAGGAGCTGTCATGTTCTGTAAAACAATGCTGGCAAAACGTTTTTCAAAGTCTCTCCATCTTGTTTTCAAGCTTGTTTATTGCAACTGTGTGTCAGTAAGAGAGAGAGATGGACAAATGCATGAAATGAAGAGTTTACTGCGTTACATCCTCTGGTTTGACATACATTTGGTATTTACGTCGGTGTGTGTGTGTGTGTGTGTGTGTGTGTGGACTCGACAGGTGGAGGTTGCAGACTGTGTGTGTGTTGTTATAAAGGAGTGTGTACATAACTGTGTGTGTGGGGAGTGTGTTTGTGAGAGCCTTCTGTATGTGTGACTATCAGTGTGTGTGTGTGGGGGGGGGGGTTAGTTGTGTGTGTGTGTATGGTTGGGGGTTCTGCAGAGGCAGCCTGGTGAAGGGATGACTCATTCAGCAGCCATGTGACTCATGAATCACTGCACCTTCCTGGTTACAGCTGCACTCATCAACCTTTCCTCCCTCCATCTACTCCCTCTCTCCTCTTTCTCTGTCACTCTTTCTTTCCCTTCTCTCTCTTCTGTCCCTCTGTCTCCCATCTCTCACTCTCTCTCTCTCGCTCTCTCTCGCTCCCTGCTCTCCCTCTCCTCTCTCTCTCATTTTCTCTCTCTTTCCCTGCTCTCCCTCTCTTCCCTCTCTCACTCTCTCTCTCGCTCCCTGCTCTCCCTCTCCTCTCTCTCATTTTCTCTCTCTTTCCCTGCTCTTCCTCTCTCACTCTCTCTTTTCCATCTCCCCCCTTCACTTCTCCATATCTCAACATTCCGTCTTTATTTACTTCCTCCCCATTTTTTCTCTCTCACTTATCATTTATCCCTTCATTTATTTTTAATCTGTTTCTTTATTTAGACTCAATTTTACCTTTGCTCATGTTCCTTACATTGTAATGTCATTATTATTCACTACCCCTCTCTCTCCCTACCATCTCTCCCCCTACCATTTCTCTCTCCCTCCCAATCTCTCTCTCTCTCTCCCTACCATCTCTCCATCTCTGTCCCTCTCCCACCCTCTCTCTATATCCCCATCCATCCCTCCATCTCTTCCCTTCTCTCTCCCTCTCCTACCCTCCCTCTCTCTCCCTCCCTCACACACACACACACGTACCACCGTGTCTCAGAGGGTAAATGGTTGCATAAACTCTGACTGCGTGGGTCCTCACTGAGAGATGAAAGACGAGAGCAGAGAGGAGATGAGCTGGCATGGAGAGAGACCTGCTGGACCTGATCCACCGGCGGGGGGAACAAGCACTCTACTGGGATCAAAGCCTCCCTCCGATCCCCTGAGCTCTGGAGCCCTGGGGGGGCTGTGTTCGTGTGATCTGGGTGTGATTCTTCCCATTTCCAGAGTCAGAGTTCTTCTTCTATGGTGGCGGAGCAAAGGGGCTGGAGATACCGTGACAGAGAGGGGGCGCTGTGGGCATCCACCAGCTCCTACATCTGTGAGTGACATGTGACATGACAGTCCACATCTCCAGGATCTGTGTGTGTGTGTGTGTGTGTGTGTGCCTGTGTGTGTGTGTGTGTGTGTGTATGTGTGTATGTGTGTGTGCCTGTGTGTGTGTGTGTGTGCCTGTGTGTGTGTGTGTGTGTGTGTGTGTGCCTGTGTGTGTGTGTGTGTGTGTGTGTGTGTGCCTGTGTGTGTGTGTGTGTGTGTGTGTGTGTGCCTGTGTGTGTGTGTGTGTGTGTGTGCCTGTGTGTGTGTGTGTGTGTGTGCCTGTGTGTGTGTGTGTGCCTGTGTGTGTGTGTGTGTGTGTGTGTGTGCCTGTGTGTGTGTGTGTGTGTGTGTGTGTGTGTGTGTGTGTGTCAGACAGGTCTTTCGTTCCCCCGGTGGTTAGTGATCGACCCCCTTCTCTCATCACTACTTCAACCTTCCTTCCTCCTTCCCTCACCCTCGCCCCCCCCCCCAAAGCTCGTGTCGAATCAAAGCTACATGACTGTACATCCTGCCTCCCCGACCCCTCTCTTCCTGCACCGCCCCTCCCTCCCTCCCCCACCCCCCTCTCTTCCTGCACCGCCCCTCCCTCCCCCCACCCCCCTCTCTTCCTGCACCGCCCCTCCCTCCCTCCCCGACCCCTCTCTTCCTGCACCGCCCCTCCCTCCCTCCCCCCACCCCCCTCTCTTCCTGCACCGCCCCTCCCTCCCTCCCCCCACCCCCCTCTCTTCCCTCCCTCCACGGCTGACTTACTGAGAGCGTTGGCACTGATGGCCTGCCTGTGTCTCAGACAGCCCACAAACCCTAATTGCTTCATTATAAAAACTGTCAGCCTTGTTCCGGGGGGGTCAGCACCACCGCACTTACGAGATAACCGTTTGATTTAACTCTCCTCGCCCGTCTCGTGGGCTCTTACGTAGTTCTCTCAGCGCGGCTTTGCACCGAATTAAGCATACCCAGAGCAGTAGGCGGTGGGGGAGGGGTGGTAGAGCTCGTGAAAGTATCCCACGCAGGGATATCCTCCTTAAGTCTCTCTCCAGGGCTCCACAGTGACGTCTGGAGCTGAGCCGGCTGCTCACGGCAGGACCTGTGGAGCTCACAGGGTGGGCGTGGAGCCCTGTCTAGATTGAAGGGGGGCTGGAAGTTTGGGGGGTCTGGGGGCTAGGGGGGATCTCAGGCCCCCTATTATGAGTGACAAATGTGAATCTGATGAGGGGGCGGTCCTGTGACACCTACTTCCTGCTTCTTCTTTGATGTCTCTATGATTTGGAAAGGAGTAAAAAAAAAAAAAAAAAAAAGCAATTTTCTTAATAAAAAATAGTTGACTTTATTCATTTCTCTCTCTGTAGCAAAACTAGTCACATGCGTGTATTTACATCCAGAAAACGCATGTTTATTACGGTAGTGACAAGGTACAACTAGACAGAACAAGATCAACATGTTTAGAGAGTTCCTTGTTTCACAAGACTAAACAGGGTTTAAGCTAATGTTGTTTTGTCTTTTTTTTATACTTTTTATCAATGCTCGTAAAGTCTTCAAGAGTAGCAACACATTTTAGAAGCAAGTAAACAGACACGTGCAGACTGTCCTCTCAACCTTCGCTTATTTCTCTGTCCTCTCAACCTTCGCTTATTTCTGCTTCCCTTCTTCCCTTTCTTTGTCTGGTCTTCCGTCTTTCCAATTATCTGGTTTTGTTCACCTCAAACAAATCTATGTAAAAAATTACGTTTGTTCCCTACACCCTTCTCTCTCTCTCTTCCGCTCCCTCTCTCTTCCTCGCTCTCATTCTCGATCTCCCTCCCTTTCTCTCTCTTCCTCTCTAATTTTTCACACTTCAGGGCAGTTCAGTGTTAGCTGAGCAGGATAGGAGAAGTCCATTCTCATTAGTGTATCCACTGTCTACTGGACCTGTTCAAATGTCAAGTGACGAATGCAGTAAGCTCAGTGAACCCTACAGGACTGGCTTAAGACACACGCACACGCACACTCTGTTTCTCTCTCTGTCCCTATCCCTCTCTGGTTTCACATTCAGTGTTTCCTTTTATATATTTTCTCACAAAAAAGGAGCGTTTTTTTCCCCGCTAGTGAAGCCTCACATTGGAATCACAATGAGATTGTCAATGCCGTATTTTATCTGTTTGAGATTTTGAGTTGTTTTCAGTCCTAGCCAATAGGCGGCTACAATGTTTTTAGCCTTAGCCTATAGGTAGCTAAGATGTTTTCAGCCTTAGCCAATAGGCAGCTAAGATGACGACACCATGAACACTTAAATATAACATGGACTACTGCCACACGTTTCAATGAAGGGTTGAAAATTGTAAGTAAAAAAGATAGTAAACTAGTAAAAAACGTAGTAAACTAGTAATAAATAAAAAAATGAGCACGTAAGCCTTGTCTGCCACCTCTCCTTCCAATGGGGGATCAAGATCCTAGGATCCAGCCACCTCTCCTTCCAATGAGGGATCAAGATCCTAGGATCCAGCCATCTCTCCTTCCAATGAGGGATCAAGATCCTAGGATCCAGCCACCTCTCCTTCCAATGGGGGCGGCGGATCAATTCCATCCCAACTCAAGTCGACTCATTGAAAAATCCCCATAGATCTGTTTTTCAATTCATGAATTCAGTATCAATTCAAACCTCGAATGGACTTGAAATGGAATGAAATCAGTATCCGACCCAGAATCCAAACTCTAACCGAGACAGGAAGTGTTGAAACAGAGGAAGAGACTGGGGAAATACAGCTCAGTTATGATAAGGCAACGGATTTATAATGTCAAACATTTTCTTTTTGAAAATCACGTTTTTCTAGTACAAATGGAATGTGTGTGAATTTTCATATCGGTTTTTACTCTGTAGAAAAAAAACACATCATTAATGCATACAAAAGGAATAAACTATGTTAAAATAATATCCGCTAATGTGGCCAAGACACTCAATTAAGACATGAAAGGGAAACCAAGTATTACAAACATTCTAAGAATACTTCGAAGGAACATACTTTAGGTGGAACTGTCCAAGACACAGTGTTCACAATACGGACTGGCACCATATAGAGTTACAACAGTAATCTAATCAATCCCTTTACCATAAAATGCATAAACTTGGTTTCTATACCCATGGGTAAAATATGAAAATGTGCAATTCGAACTGATAGTTTCATTTCAACTTTTCATCGAGTTTCATTTTTTTTCGACAAACAATAACTTAAAGGACAACATGTATTCATCAAACAACGTGGGAATTCAGACATACATTCTGTATATTGATAAGGCTTGGCAATAGAGCAGAACCTTTACTCCAAGAACAATGATGGCTAAATGCTTGACTCCATTTTGGCTCTTTCGTTGACATCTGTTTATCTTTTTTAGTTGTTCTCTTGACAACCTTGTGTTTTCGTTCATGATTTCTAGGCCTATTGGGTAACAGTCAACATGGAAATGTCCTCTCAAAGATTGTCTGTCATTTTTAGAATGTCTGATTGATAGTTTATGTTGAATGTTTGCTGAAGGTTAACAGGCTAAAGGTTTGGTATAATTATGTTGTGTCGTGCCCAAATCTCTTTTTTGCTTTCTCTCTTTTTTTCTTCTTCTTCTGTTTCCTCTAACAACATCGTCCACCCGTCTTCCAGGGTATGTGTTTATCTACATCACCCTATTTCTCAACTGTACATCAGCAAGGTCCAAAAAGCTCTAGTTCATCTAAACTAACCTGTACACTATAAAGGGCACTAAAAAAATACACGATTAAAAGATATCAATCGATCTAACCTGGAGAGAGAGAGAAGTGTGTTGGGGGGGGGGGTGGGGGTGGGGGCAGTAACATAAAATAAACGTATCAGTCTTTCTCTTCACATCCTTCGACCCCTGCCTCCCTCCTTCCATCCCTCCTCTCATTCCCTCCCTACTGGAACATCCGGGGTCTCTTCCTGAGCACCTGCTGGATGTAGTTTTCCAGATCCTCCGTGCTGTCGCTGCGAGGAGGCGCCGCCTGCCCGTAGTAATCTTCCTCCCTGGAGACCAGGGGGGGCGCCGGGGGAGGGTAGAAGTAGGCGGGCCTACGACGACCCTGCCCCCAGGAAGCGGCCCTAGGGGCGGGGACGGGAACGGGGTACGGGCTGAATGTCCGTGGGCGCGGGGGGAGGGCGTAGCTGGGGAAGTAGAGGTTCCGTCGGAGGGACGAGGGCGAGGGAGGCTTCCGCTGTCTGGGCTGCACCCAGGCGTGGTACCTCCTCTTGGGGGAGAAGCCCAACTCATAGTCCAGGGAGTTCCCCAGGAAGTCACTGAGGGACAGCGGTGCCTGGGGCTTCTGGTAGTAGCGAGACTTGGGGGGCTTGGGAGGGGGGAAGTAGACCGGGTAGTAGCCCCTGTAAGGCTTCTGGTAGGCGGGGAAGGATGGGTAGGAAGAAGGGTAGGAGGTGGAGGGTCCGAGAAAGGGCTTGGCAGGCTTGGCGACCCACGGATCCTGTTGAGTGTGTTTCATGGGGAGCTTCTCCTTGAACCAGGCCTTGAGGGGGTTGACAGGAGTAGAGACCTGCTTGGGGGAGGAGCTTCGCGGAAGCGAGGGGAAGTCCTGGACGGAGTTGGAGACCACCAGCGGCCGTAGCCACGGCGACCCGGCGCCCCCCGCCGGCCCCCCTGGAGCGTCTTTCTTCTTCTTCTTCTCCACGTCGCTGATGATGTCAACAACGTCATCCGCCGGGAGGTGGAGCTTGCTGGAGATCTCGATCAGCTTGTCGATGGTCTGGGGGTCGATGTCGTCGTCGTCGTCGTCCCCGACGACCGCGTCCTCGTCGGACCGCTTGTCCTCCGCGGCGTTGCCGTCGGAGAAGGAGAGCGCCTTCTTCCTGTTTTTGTCGGCGTACTTCCTGCCGCCGCCGCCGTCCTGCTTGACCATGTAGCGCAGGAGCATGTCGGACGCGATGTCCGCCAGTTTTTCCTCCTCTGCTTTAGCACGCTGAGCCTCTGCCGCTTGTCTCCCGACCTCCTCCTGCTCCGCCCTGGCCTGCGCCTCCTCCTCCTCAGGGCTCAGAGCCTCCTCTTCCTCCTCCTCCTCCGCATCCTCCTCTCCCTCGGCCGGAGCAGGAGCCGGGGGGTGGCGCTGGGCTAAGTTGTTGTCAAAGTCGTCCATGAAGTTGCCTCCCCTGAAGGTGGGGAAGTTAAGCCCCTTCTGTGTCTCCTCCTGCCATTTCAGTTTCTTCTTGGACAAAGCCAGCTGGTAGCCGTTGGGTTTGGACTTGATCTCGTTCTCCAGAAGCCCTTGGTCCTTCTCCTGGCTGTAGCCTCTGCTCTCCCTCTGAACAAGGGACTCCCTCTTCCTCTCCTCCTCTCTTTCCTTCTCCATCTCTCGTTCCCTCTCCCTCTTGTTGGCCGTGCTGTAGCTCTGAAACTCCTCCATCATGGTCTCCAGGTTCTTCACCTCCTCCGGACTCAACTGCTCCTCTTCCTCCCCTTCTTCTTCTTCTCTGGCCCCAACCTCCTTCCCCGTCACCTCCTCTCCTCCTCCTTCTCCTCCTCCTTCACCTTCTCCTCCGTCTGTTAGCGTCGCAGCCTGCTCTTTCCTAACCGGCACCGTCTGACTGCTGGTACGGCTGGTCACCTTCTCTGTCAACCTCTCCTCCTCTTCCTGCGCCTTCTTCCTCTCCTCCTCCTCCTCCTCCCTCTCTCGCGCCTCCTTTCCCTGAGCTGCCGCCATGACCAGCTCGAGCTCCTGCCGCCCGTCCCTGTCTCTGTCGGCCCCCTCTGCCGCTCTCTCCTCCTTCTCCTCCTCCTTTTCTTCTTCCTCCTCCTTCTTCTCCTCCTCCTCCTTCTTCTCCTCCTTTCCCACCGTCCACCTCCCCCCCTCGGGCTTGTTCAGAGCCTGCAGGAGAACGGCGGCCAGAGTTCTGGGGTCGACGTCCTTAAACAACTCGTCCTCCTCCTCCTTCCCTCCTTCCTCCTCCTCTCCCCTGGCGAGAGGCCCTCCTCCGCGCCGCTCTCCCTCTCCACGGGAGGCTGTTGGCCCAGGGAGAGGCTGTCGGCCCTGGCCTTCGTTCAGGCCCCGCCCCCCTGCTGAGAGGGGAGTGGAGGTGGAGATCCGGATCAGGGAGAACAGATCCAGGAGGACCAGGAGGGTAAGGACACTTGTGGTGTTTCGACCCCCGATCATGGCCACACAGATCGGACAGTGTGGAGCGCACGGTAGGGGGGGGGAAAGGTGACACGCCTGGAGAGAAAGAGAGAGGAGACGGAATCCCTTCAGAACAGATGGGGAGGGTTTAAACATTCTAATTCTAGGGAGGTTTAAACATTCTAATTCTAGGGAGGTTTTAACATTCTAAGAGAGAGAGAGAGGGAGTGAGGGACAGAAAATAATGTGAAAGAATAGTCATATTGGAAGACGGAAACAGCAGTTTCAACACATTCATTTTCTGTTTTCACTCTCCTCTTAATGTTTGGCGAGGCAGCCAGAAAACCCATTAGCTCCTACAAGTAATGGATGTATTAATGGTTGTCAGCTTTAATAAAAGGCGTAGCCTAAATACTAGAATTACCGTCATTATCATGGTATGTCATCATAATCTTTGTCATCTGTCATAATCATCGATTGTCTCTGCCAACAGTAAAATAATCATCAATTTACAAAAGAATCACCACACTTCAACCTGAATTGTAGTCATTTCCGTTACCCTTAGCTACTGGATAAAGCAACTGCAATAATAGTGATCAGGACTTGTAAAATGGCTGAACAGGAACCGCACTTTGAGATGGTGGCCTGAGAAGGCTTTACATGTATCCTTCCTCTCTCCTCATAACTTAGCTCAAACTTACGCGGATTAGTCATGATATGTTTAACGAGGGGCGTTGAATAATTATTTTAAACATAAAGTTTGTTTTCGGTCCGGTCTCGGCTCGGGAGAATCTTGTGTTGATAAACAGTCACGACCTTTTGTCCCGTACAACCGTTGCTCGCAATTTAGTTAACCCCCAATAATGTGCGTCTTATCTACCTTACTCGCCTTACCCGAGCTGCTTTAACAAACAGTTAATTGGCTCACGGGCTCGAGCCGATGGCGAGAATGGGAATGCGCCGTCTGCACGTGAGCGCGCAGGCATGCGGCAAGTCAACTGCCAGGGCGGGTGAGAAGTAACGACTCGTCCTAAGGCGCGTGCTGTGGAAAACTGGAGGTGTCGATTTTTTCAAATTATTTTTTCCCTGTGACCATGGTAACAATGCTCGTTATCCACTGCTTTCAGCACTTTGATGGAATTATGTAATTGCAATTAATGTTGTTTTTTGTTCTATTACGACAATGCGGATACAAGTGCCAATGTCATAAACATAACGCAACCCAATAATAATCCGTATTGATCCCTACGTACACAAATCCATCAATTAGCCCTTGTGAATCTCGCCACTTAGGTTAGCAAGCCTAAACCATGTCTAGTCCAATGATGTACACCCATCAAACCAGCGTATATGGTGCAGTAGGAGATACACAAGAGGATAAAACAAAAGATTTAAAGATCATGCATCACTGGGGAGGGGGGGGGAGTTCATCATAATAACAGATGGAATTCTTTCTGCGTGTAATCTTCGCGGGACCTATCTGACCTGCTCCCATGGTAACAGAGGGATCAAAATGCAGCCAAGGCTACTGTTAGGCTACTGTCGTGACCTGAATGACCAGTCAATCCTTCCTTAGATACAGGAAATAAGTGAGATATGTAGGATATTACACGTAAACTTAAGTAAGTAAATTAATAAATAATCAAATCCGCAGTGTCGCCCTTGTCAATGTCGCGAGACTTGGACATTGTAGGCTACTTGACTGTACTTCAGTTTCTACTTGTGAACTAAAGGACCATTTTGCACAACAAGCGGCGCAGCCCCTTCACCTTTCTCATCTCTCCCCCCCCCCCCCCCCCCCCCCCTCTCTTCCCGAACATCAATCCGTCTATGTGGGCAATTTAGCACCGGTACTGTTTCGCCACTAAAGCCCATTAGTAATCTGCTTTCAAGAAACCCCCTCTGAACATAATCCCCTGCTGACTCCACAAGCGCTGTGCAGCAGACTTGGAATAAAGTAATACCCTCCCCCATGCTCCCATTTAGATCAGTAAATAAACTGTCTTTCCACATCAGGTTATAAGAAAATCCTGAAATGAGGAAGGTTAAAAGCCTGGAATGGACAGCTAAATCATCTTTTTCAACGCCCCCACAAAACTTAACTTTTACCAACGTCATGTTGAGCATGAAAACCGCATCACGGTTCTTATCGGTCCTTTCTGTAAACACAGCCGTTATTTTAAGCAGCGGGTGCCATAGTGATGATGCTGGGGAAGATGATTGGGGGGGTGGGGGCGTGGGGAGAAGTGATGGTGATTATGATGGGAAGACACAGCAACAATCACGGTCTATGACGTTCACTCCAGTGATTACCGGAACGTTGTTGTCACCGCAGTCAACTACACACGTCAAACTGTTTTTTACCCAACAGCCTGCGTTTCCCTGTGTAGAATGATTCAATCAGAACCAACATGGATTCCGTGTGTGATAATCTATTTTGTCATTAATTTGCCATTTATAGCATAGTTAGATTATTTTTAGACTATTCTAAATTTTAATTCACAGTTCAATTCACATGGAATAATCTACACGCAATTTGCCCATTTAAATCAAGGTGACAAACAACAGTTATCTTACACAAATCAAAGCTACAACTTTTGTTTTTAATTATACTTTTATAACTGTATTCCAGATAGGTGAATTAGTTTAGCCACATACACCATGTGGCTGATAATACACATATACGTCTACAATACGCCAGTCTTTCTCTTACTGAATGAAAAAAAAAAAATATATATATATATATATATATATTTATGAAGAAGTTCTGACTTACCGCTTGTAGTCAGGGGACAGCCCGGCGCGAGGTGGTTTTAGTTTCCCTGCCGCTCTCACTCCACACAGTTTATTGTTTCTCAACAGAACTTGAATCTTGTCCTTTTAACACAAATCTTAGAGTTTAGGCTGTGTTCTAACGTGTTTGTTATTGTTTTATAAGTTTCTCTAGCCTGAAGGATATTGTTTTCTCACCGTTGACTCACGCGCTCTTGTCTTGGTGGGTATTTTCAGCACCGCGGACAGCGCCTCTTCTTTATAGGTCGGCCCCTCCAACCCACGTGACCACAGCGTCATCGGAGTTCATTGACGTAGGCGCGACTCCATTCATTGATAAGATTTTTTTCTTGTTGCATGGATCGAAACCGCGAGCGCGCGCCACGCTGCAGTGGACTGATGAATGAACGGAAGCAGGGTGAATGAAATAGTAGTTTTCGGGGCCGGAGGGGGAAGAGGGAGAATGAGAGAGGGAGAGCGAGAGAGAGAGGGGGAAAAATAGAGGTGGAAAGGTAGAGGTTTGCCAGATGAAACAGTGTGTGTGTTCAACATTCTGACAAGGCGCGTGGCAGCGAGGGTTTGTTTCTTGCATTTCTGAGCTACGACATCCTACAACAAAACCCATGATGGATGGCTGGAATGGCCCGATGTTAAACTGATATTGACGGACGGGCTGCTAAAATCGCTCCAATAGCGATGAGAAAAGCGTCCGTTTTGTCCTGCTGCATGTTGAACAGATTTAGGTGTGTGTTTGGGCAAATGTGTGTGTTTGGGCAGATGTGTGTGTTTGGGCGGATGTGTGTGTTTGGGCGGATGTGTGTGTTTGGGCGGGCTGCCAGGCTATGCTCTGGATACGGATGCGGTCCTATAAGACCCCACCCCACCTTCCTGAACCCCTAATCCTCCCTTTTTCCCTCTCTCTCTCTCTCTCCCTCTCTCTCTCTCTCTCTCTCCCTCTCTCTGTGTGTGTGTGTGTGTGTGTGTGCACGAGTGTTTCTCTCGTCTGTAATGAACTGCCCCGAGTCCTTTACAAAGTTCCAGTCTGGGCGCGAGGTACATAGAGAGAAATGACCTCATATCTGGTAAGCCAATAAGGAAGAGAGTTAGTGAACACTTACCACGGTTGCTATGTGTGTCTTCTTGTGTCAGCCTCTGTGTTTGTGTATAGGGTAGTCAGAGTGTGTGTGTTTGTGAACAGTGTTATTCTCTAACATAGCGAATCATACCTTTGGTCACAGTATTCGTTGTCTCTAAAATAAGAGAACAATTGACGCAGTGCTTAATAACGATGCTTAAAATACCCTTTCCCCGGTTATTTGCAATGCATTACGATGCATTTCTTCAGCTAATATTAAGGCGTGCTCCGCGCACCAGAAACAGAACCAGATCCAATTAAATGATAATTGAATTTCGTTGTGGGCTGCTATGAAGCGCAGTCAGAGCGGCACGATTGGACAAGGAAGCGTTTGTGCAACCAAAAAGTGTATGTGTGCGCGAGTGTGCTTGTGGGAATCAGACAAAGGAAATTGAGACAAGTGCGTGTGTGAGTGATTGTGTGTGCTTGTGCGTATCTGAGTGTTTGTCCATGCGCGCGTGTGTGTGACTGTGTGTGTGTGTGTGCGCGCGCGCGCTTGTGTGCCAGTCGTATCCCGGAGAGACAGATGAGAGAGGTAATCGGGTGCCAAGGGGCTAAATTCTCCTCTAACCATTCAGCGTCACTGACTGCCACTCAACATTAGATCGGATACGTGTTTGGCACCATTCCATCCGGGCACCCAGAATCACATTCGCTGACTGCGACTAATAAGGCCTGCAAAATCTATCTGTCAATGCGTGTGTCTGTCTGAAAATTCCGTCTAAGGAATAGGGATTTTCATTCCACATTCGAGAGCAATCGTAATGCAATGTCGGAGCCAAGAAACCTGGAACAGTGTAACAAACTCTTCAGTTATAGGACATTGTAAAGTTGCAGAATCTTAGTGATAAAGATTCTGACTGGGGGTTTCACCCCAAAACGTTTTTCTGCTTACACGGACAGCTAGTTTTACAAAGCACCCTATAATGTTGATGTTGAATGATGTGAAATTCGTTAGTATAATCTGCAGTGTCATGGAAAACTAGACGTTATTTGGGTTGCATCAGAGGCCCATTGCCTACGCATTTCGTCACACAAGGAACGTTTATCACCCTGTTAACCTCCATTCACCGGGAGACAGACCCGGGGTTATAGCCCATGGTACCATTAACACGAGCCAGTTCAGCTTGGCTGGCTGTTCTAAGCATATTCGACAAATGTAAGCTTCACCTAGAGTTTCGTCACGGAATTTCTCGCTGCAACAACCACCGTCGAGCATTTCACATATGTGTACGAGTTTTCAGTAGTATGAATGTGTGTGAACGTTTCATATGTGAATGTGTATGTTTTTCATGTGTTTGTGTAAGGATAGTCTGAATTATTTCCTAAACGGCCCCTCATAGCCCCCTGTAATCAATCTTTTTCTCTTCGCCAGCGTTGGTATCCACAGCAACCTGTCTCTGCCCGCGCAGATGGGTTTGCTGTTTGCAAACGAATCCATTTATTAGGTGGAGAAACAGACAACAAGCTCGTGGGAGGGATGCCCTTCGTGTTTCACCAAGAGATGGGGAAAGACCGCCCACGCGCTCAGTCGAGATACTGAGTCGGTTGGCTCGTCGGCTGTTGCTGCGTTGGTGGGTTTCCTTCTTACAGCAAAGTAGGACTCAGTTTAAAGCCTCCTCCCCCTCACTACCCCTCCCTCTCCCTATCTCTGACTCTCAACCTCCCTCTGTCTCTCTCTCTGTCTCTCTCCCTCTGTCTCTCTCTCTGCGTCTCTCTCTCTGTGTCTCTCTCTCTGTCTCTCTCCCTCTGTCTCTCTCTCCGCCCACAAACAAGAGCCAACTGAAAAACTACTTTAACAGAAAAGTGCTTGCAGAAGTTCTGAACTTCGTTACACGTCCAGAGACTTTATGTCAAATTATCCCAAAAACATCAGGAAACACGCAGCCTACAACATCTTCACTCATCTGGCAGACGCTTTTTTACCAATGTAACTTGGGCTTGTCTTGAGGGCTTAACTACTTGTAGAGCAGCTGCCCTGTGCCTCACGAGGTCTGTCTGAAGCTGTTGAAGACCGAGACGTAGGCTACTGGAGGCTGCTGAAGTAAGGAGGACGAGCCTCCTTGCAGATCTGTCAGTTGAAGACAACGGGTGAATAACGCAGCGTCAAATGATAGCGCTGTGTTGTGCACGGAGCTTTTGTGAAGACTGATTGCGATTCTAACGACGCTGCCACCGACAAGGACGGTTGATTGTTGCCGTAAACCAGTGTTTTCTGCAGAAACGAATCTGCCATTCCGACAGACGGATGATTACATAGCCTTTTCAACCTAAAGTAAATATACGGTCAACATTCAAATCACGATGTGCCATTCGTTGCCTGAGACGCAGTATAGGCCTGATGTTGTAGGATAACAAATTATACGTAGGATAACATATTAAACGACATTATAAAACATTTGAATAAAAACGCGCTGCATCTGGTCAAATAAGGTAGGCCTATCTCAAAGAAAAGTTTATACAACGTAATAAACAGAGATTTTGAAAGACCTAATAAACGCCCCTTCGCTGGCTCGCACCTCGGCCCCCGGGTAGCAAAGTAATTTGGAAGGCGCTCGATGTCGTTAATTTCCCCGCATGAGTCACCGCGTGCTCACTGCCGCGCCAATCTTGTGAAATCCGATTTCTAACCTTTCCAATCTAAAGCGAAGTTGGAAAAAGAGAAGTGTTTTTTTGTGTACTTGTGTGTGTGCAGGGTAGAGTGGAAGTGATTATCTGATTTACCGGAAGGCTACTGGACGCTATTTGGACTGTGTGAGGGAAATGTCCACTTGCTTATTGCATCTTGACTCTGACGAGAAACATAACGGAGGCCTATGCATAGGACCATAAGTTCGAGGATTAGTGGGAAATAAACGTTCCAAAACAGTTTAAGACGGGACGTTTAAGTGTTTCTCTGTCCTTCAGCATGCGAGACTACAGGGGCTGGGACACCAGAAAATACACGCACACACACGCACACACACGCACACACACATGCACACACACACTCATGCTTGCACACGTGCATGCACAGTGGATGTGGTAAATGGCAAGGAAGAGGGAGCTGGTGTTTCTGTGTGTGATCAAATGAGAGCGAGAGAACAGACACGTGGAGACATGATGAGACTGGTTTCTGCTTGTGTGTGTGTGTGTGTGGCGTCTTAGAGAGTCTTTCAATCTGTCTGAATGTGTATCGATGCAGTGAATGATTCAACCTGGGTCAACCGGCTTACAGAAAAACTGTACTGCGTACCCAGGCACAGTGCCAGGTCAAACCTGGAGGCTTACAGTCTCTCTCTGACCCACACAGCCTCTCTCTGACCCACACAGCCTCTCTCTGACCCACACAGTCTCTCTCTGACCCACACAGTCTCTCTCTGACCCACACAGCCTCTCTCTGACCCACACAGCCTCTCTCTGACCCACACAGCCTCTCTCTGACCCACACAGCCTCTCTCTGACCCACACAGCCTCTCTCTGACCCACACAGCCTCTCTCTGACCCACACAGTCTCTCTCTGACCCACACAGCCTCTCTCTGACCCACACAGCCTCTCTCTGACCCACACAGCCTCTCTCTGACCCACACAGTCTCTCTCTGACCCACACAGCCTCTCTCTGACCCACACAGCCTCTCTCTGACCCACACAGCCTCTCTCTGACCCACACAGCCTCTCTCTGACCCACACAGTCTCTCTCTGACCCACACAGCCTCTCTCTGACCCACACAGCCTCTCTCTGACCCACACAGCCTCTCTCTGACCCACACAGCCTCTCTCTGACCCACACAGCCTCTCTCTGACCCACACAGCCTCTCTCTGACCCACACAGCCTCTCTCTGACCCACACAGCCTCTCTCTGACCCACACAGCCTCTCTCTGACCCACACAGCCTCTCTCTGACCCACACAGCCTCTCTCTGACCCACACAGCCTCTCTCTGACCCACACAGCCTCTCTCTGACCCACACAGCCTCTCTCTGACCCACACAGTCTCTCTCTGACCCACACAGCCTCTCTCTGACCCACACAGCCTCTCTCTGACCCACACAGCCTCTCTCTGACCCACACAGCCTCTCTCTGACCCACACAGCCTCTCTCTGACCCACACAGTCTCTCTCTGACCCACACAGCCTCTCTCTGACCCACACAGCCTCTCTCTGACCCACACAGCCTCTCTCTGACCCACACAGCCTCTCTCTGACCCACACAGCCTCTCTCTGACCCACACAGCCTCTCTCTGACCCACACAGCCTCTCTCTGACCCACACAGTCTCTCTCTGACCCACACAGCCTCTCTCTGACCCACACAGCCTCTCTCTGACCCACACGGAGGGAGGGAAGGAGAGGGAGGCACTGTGTTTGTTTACAGTCAAATCTGTTAACGATTGTGTCGCTGATCTGTAACCACGGTAACGGTATGGGCGAAATGGGTCGACTGCTGCGACCGTTTCTTGCCCTTTATTCCCTCCCTTCCTGGTTCAGAGGAGGCAAAGGAAGAGCTCACAGGAACATGTTAACATGCAGCTCCAAACAGCTGCGTCCAGAATCATGAAGGACGGTTTGTTTCTCTTTCTCTCTCTTTTTGTATTTTCTCTCTGTTCTGTCATGCACTTCTTAAACTTGTCCTCCTCTTCTCCTCCTTTAATCGTCTTCTTTCCCCAGTTTTTGTTCAGAACGTGGTGGCTGGGAATGTTTGTGATGTCATAGTGTTATGTTTTGTTTGTGCCATTCATACCGGGGGGGCACAGCAGTAAGTGAGTCTGACATCATTAAGGGAAGCGCTGTTTGTGGACAAAAGGACTTTGACGGTTGTGACTTGCAGAGAGAGGTAGAAGAGAGAGGGAAGAGAGAGGGAAGAGAGAGGGAAGAGAGAGGTAGAAAAGAGAGGGAAGAGAGGGAAGGGAGAGGTAGAAGAGAGAGGGCAGAGAGATGTAGAAGAGAGAGGAAAGAGAGAGGGAAGTGAAGGAAAATAAGTTGAGACAAGTTGAGAGATGAGAGAAGAAGAGAGGGA